>NW_028270146.1:2113252-2264199 GCF_037043375.1 Chiloscyllium plagiosum
ACACTGGAGAGAGTGCACAGGAGACTCACCAGGATGTTGCCTGGGAAGGAGCAGTTTAACTTTGAAGAGAGGCTGGATAAGCTTATGTTATTTTTTTTAAGCAGAAAAGACTGAGGGGACCTGGTCTAGGTGTATAAGATTATGAGGGGCATTGTCAGAAAGGGCTTATGCCCGAAACGTCGATTCTCCTGTTCCTTGGATGCTGCCTGACCTGCTGTGCTTTTCCAGCAACACATTTTTCAGCTCTGATCTCCAGCATCTGCAGTCCTCACTTTCTCCATTGTCAAGTGGATGGAAAGCAGCTGTTCACCTTAATTGAAAGGTCAATAACAAATAAGAATAATTTTGAGATGAAGACTGTAAATTTAGATAGATTTGAATACAGTGTTTTTCAACTAGAGGATGGCAGGGTCTGGAATGCGCTGCCTGGGAGGGTAGTTGAGGTGGGAAATCTCACCTTTTAAAAATACATGATTAAGCACTTGAAATGTCAGAATATTCAAGGCTATGAGCTAAGTGCTGGAAAGTGCAATAGTGTAGATTTAGTATAGTTTTTTGTTGGTGAAGAATTGACAGGTGGCAGGGCCTCTTCTAATGTATAATTCTGATTGTTTGAACAAATAGTGTAAAGGGAGTGCCATATATTTGCATGTGTGATTCAGCAATAATATAAATGAATTAGTAATCTTCATTCTCCAATGCTGATGATTGGAATTGGCAGAGCTACCTCAATGAAAACGCTGTGTGGGCCTCAGTTACACAGAGCAGAAACTCCCCCCCTGCTGCCAGTTTACAGCATCTTGCTTTTGGAGTTGCTGACATCAGTTTGGGTTAGAAGTCTACAATTGCTGAGGATCCATCCTGAGGCCAGGCTCCAGAACAAACAATGTGTGAGAGTTAAGACAACTGTTAGTGACAATGTAGTAGTTATTCTTGAACAGGACAAAATAATGTAAAAGCTGCTGCTGCAAAAGAGGAGGACAATGCAGTGTGACCAATCACCAACTAAGGAATCATAAACTTAGGAGGCTGAAGCCACTCTTACAAAAGTTGTCATTTCAAACGTCATCAAGGACCCTTTCAATACCATTGGTCAAAGGAAACCTGACAGGTCTGCTTTGTGCCCTAAGGATGTTTGAGTGCCTCCCCGCTGGCTTACCAATGATTTATCCTCTACCAGCCCTGTCCATTTCCATCTCAGCCAAATAAGATTAGATTAGATTAGATTAGATTAGATTACTTACAGTGTGGAAACAGGCCCTTCGGCCCAACAAGTCCACACCGACCCGCCGAAGCGTATACCACCCAGACCCATTCTCCTACATTTATCCCTTCACCTAACACTACGGGCAATTTAGCATGGCCAATTCACCTAACCTGCACATCTTTGGATTGTGGGAGGAAACCGGAGCACCCGGAGGAAACCCACGCAGGCACGGGGAGAATGTGCAAACTCCACACAGAGAGTCGCCTGAGGCGGGAGTTGAACCCGGGTCTCTGGCGCTGTGAGACAGCAGTGCTAACCACTGTGCCACCGTGCTGCCCAATAACTTCTCATTTGCTTTTCCCCAGTTTAAAGCTTTTAGTCCTGATTTATCTTCCATGCTTAACCAATAAAGTCTAACTTGTTAACCCATTTAATGCATCATCCTTTCTTAGAACGGTAATTGATCTTTTAATTAATACTGCTGCCACCTCCTTTTCATAGAATTATAGGATAACCCACCCAGACCCATTTCCCTACCCTATTTCTCTACATTTACCCTTGACTAATGCAACTAATCTACACATCCCTAACACTATGGGCAATTTAGCAAGGCCAACTCACTTAACCTGCACATCTCTGGATTGTGGGAGGAAACCGGAGAACAAACAACAAAGAAAATTTACAGCCCAGGAACAGGCCGTTGGCCCTCCAAGCCTGAGCCGATCCAATCCACTGTATAAACCTATCGCCCAATTCCTAAGCATCTGTATCCCTCTGCTCCCCACCTACTCATGCATCTGTCCAGACGCATCTTAACTGAATCTACCGTGCCTGCCTCTACCACCTCTGCTGGTAACGCGTTCCAAACACCCACCACCCTCTGTGTGAAGAGCTTGCCGCGTGTATCCCCCTTAAACCTTTCACCTCTCACCTTGAACGCGTGACCTCTTGTTATTGAATCCTTCATCCTGGGAAAAAGCTTATCTCTATCCACCCTGTCTATACCCTTCAAGATTTTGTAGACCTCAATCAGGTTCCCTCCTCAATCTCCTTTTATCTAATGAAAACAATCCTGACCTACTAAACCTCTCTTCATAGCTAGCACTTTCCATACCAGGCAACATCCTCGTAAACCTTCTCTGCATCCTCTCCAAAACATCCACATCCTTCTGGTAATGTAGCGACCAGAACGGTACACAGTATTCTAAATGCAGCCGAACCAAAGTCTTGTACAATTTTAACATGACCTGCCAGCTTTTATACTCAATACCCCGTCCGATGAAGGCAAGCATACTATATGCCTTCTTGACCACTCTTTCCACCTGTGCAGCAATCTTCAGGGTACAATGGACCTGAACTCCCAGATCTCTCTGCTCATCAAGTTTTCCCAAGGGCCTTCCATTTACAGTATAGTTCACTCTAGAATTAGACTTCCCAAAATGTATCACCTCACATTTGCCTGGACTGAACCCCATCTGCCACTTCTCCAGTCTATCTATATCCTCCAGTATTCTCTGACAGTCCTCTATGTTTTCTGCTACTCCACCAATCTTCGTGTCATCTGCAAACTTGCTGATCATACCAACAGTGCCCTCTTCTAGATCATTAATGTATATTACAAACAACAGTGGCCCCAATACTGACCCCTGTGGAACACCACTGGTCACCTTTCTCCATTTCAAGAAACTCCCTTCAACTACTACTCTCTGTCTCCTGTTGCTCAACCAGTTCTGTATCCACCCAGCTAGAACACCACGTGACTTCACTTTTTCCATTAGTTTACCATGGGGACCGTTATCAAACACCTTACTTTTACAAAGTCCGTGTGCAGTATATGACATCTACAGCCCTTCCTTCATCTATCAACTTGGTCACTTCCTCAAAGAACTCTAAGTTGGTAAGGCACGATCTCCCCCGCACAAAACCATGTTGCCTATCACTGATAAGCCTATTCTTTTCTAAATATAAATAAGATTCTATCCCTCTGTACCTTCTCCAGCAACTTTCCCACCACTGACGTCAGACTCACTGGTCTGTAGTTACCCGGAATATCCCTACTACCCTTCTTGTACAGGGGGACAATATGAGCAACCCTCCAGTCCTCCGGCAGCTCACCAGTATTTAAGGATGCCACAAAGATATCTGTCAGGGCCCCAGCTATTTCCTCCCTCGCCTCCCTCAGCAACCTGGGATAGATCCCATCCGGTCCTAGAGATTTGTCCACCTTAATATCCTTTAGCCTACCAAACACATCTTCACCTTATGTCAATGTGATCCAGAGTAAACAAACTTCGATCTCTAATCTCAACATCTCTTCTCAGTGGACACTGATGCAAAGTAGTCATTGAGAATTTCACCCATTTTCTCAGGTTCAACACACAACCTTCCTTCTTTATCCTTTAGTAAAACAACCCTTTCTCTAGTTAACCTCTTGCTTCTTATATATGAAAAAAAGGCCTTGGGATCCTCCTTAATTCTGCTCGCGAAAGTTATTTCATGACCCTTTTAGCATCTTGATTCCTTGCTTAAGATTGGTCCTACTCTCCCAATATTCCTCCAGGGCCCTTTCCGTTCTTAGCTGCCTAGACCTTATGTACACTTCCCTTTTCCTCTTGGCTAGTCGCACGATTTCTCCTGTCATCCACGGTTCATGAATCTTGACTTTCCTCTCCCTTGTTTTCAAAAGAGATATGCCTATCCTGCACTACCTTCAACATATCTTTGAAAGCCTCCCACGTGGACTTCCCTTCAAATAGCTGCTCCCAATCCACATTTCCTAGCTCCTGCCAAATTTTGATTTAACTGGCCTTGGCCAGTTAATATGTCATCAAGATCAAACATCAACTATAGCCTTATCAAATGGCGAAGGAGGTTCAAGAGCTTTTATGGTCTGACTGAGAGAACTTTACAACACCGAACCTTGGGAGAACTATGGTAGAAGTACCCATTACTAACAAGATTACTTGTTGTGGTTTGTGTGAGTATGAGGGGGAGGTACTTTTGAAAGATGGAAAGTGTACTTTCTGTACAAACTCACCCGTCTTAGTGAGAACATTAACTGGCATTGTTGTGAAGTCTCTTACACAAGCAGCTTCTGTCTGGACATCTGGTGGGACATCATAGCTACTCAGCCCAGTCATGCTGTTTACATACACCATTTTCCCAAGGGATCCATCAAAGTATTGCAACCAGTCCGAAGGGAAACGTTTCAATGGATCACTTTGACCTTTAGAGTCCTCTACACAACTTGCCAGAAATTGTTCAGCATCTATTGATTTAGTTTGAATATAAACTGGCTCTGACATTTTCTGCATTAAGACAAAATCCTCTGTAAATGGGCTCAAGTTTACAGCACCAGTTCTGTCATCTTGAGACTGATCTCCAACCTGTAGATCAGAGTGAACATCTGTTTCATCAACTGCAGGACATGGCAACTTAACAACACAAGATGTGCTGTTACTCAGGAATTGGACTCTTTCACTTGTTGCAGTATTGCTATCTTCCTGCCAGTCTGCCTCAGTCACTCTCCTCTCTGGAACAGGAGAATGTTCAGAGCTCACCTGAGCAGCTGAGTGTTTTTGGAGCAGAGTTGGAGGTTTTGCACACCGCTGTTCTGGCTGAAGGTCCTTGAAACTCTCACAAGGTTGGCAAGTACCTATGGAACTTCCTACTTTGGACTCTGCACTTTTATCTTCAGCAGGCTGTCCTTTAAGATCCTTTAACTTGGACAATTTTGTAGCGAGGGTTCTTCGAGGCTCCTTGCTAGCTGGAGAGGTTTGCTTGGCTTGTGAATAACCAGGCGTTGCAATTGGGGTAGAATGTGCCCTGGCCACACAATCAGCAACTGGGAAAGTTCCATCTGAATACAAATTCCTTAAAAGACTACTGCAATCACATTGATCAAACTGCAAACTCTCACTCTGGTGACTAGTTACAGAATCAGCATACCCAATACCTGTATTCTGGTGCAGCTTCTCTGTTCCCAGGATTACAGTCACATTAGATCGTGATGGCCTCTCGGTTGCTTCACCAGTACAGTCCTGAACAGTCACACTATCTTGAGAAGGGCCTCCAGCATCCTGATCATCACTGATTTTACCATAGTTTCTCCGAAATACATCCAAAGATCCAGTTATTAGGGACATGCCCAGCTTCCTGTGAAATCTTGCCTGACAACATACAGGCTTACAGTTGGCAGGATTTCTGTTCTCCAAACTGGAGCGACATTGTGGTAAGTTCATCTTCTGAGAGATTGTCATTGATTCAGCAAAGCTTCCAGATGTACAATGAGACTGATGAGTATTCGGAATTTTCTGACAGGCAGTTACAGAACCCTGGGGAATATCTCTCCCATTTTTCTGAGATATATTTGAAAGCGCTTGGTCATCAGGCATGAGCTGTCCATCTCCCTTTCTCATCTTTTCATTCAGAATCTCCCAAGCACTCATTGGGCCGGGACGACAGACATGATCCCTGTCTGAAGAGTTATCACTTAAAGTGCCTACATCTATCGTTTTTCCAGGGACAATGTGGGTTATCAGACCGGTCATACCCAGTTTCACAATCTTCTTTCCCCCAAGCACCTCGTCCTTCTGCCATTTCACCTCAAGTTCCTGTTCCCAGTGCAGCCCCTCTGCCCACCGATTCCCCTGTGATGCTTCAGCCTGTTCCTCCTGTGACTCCCCCATCTGCTCCCGCTCTCCTGCCTGCTCCCTTCGTGACTCCCCCAACTTCTTCCCATCTCCTACTTGCTGCCCCTGAGACTCCCCTTGTGCCTGCCTTTCCTGCGATTCTCCCACCTGCTCCCTCCGCGAGTCTCTCACCTGCTCCCCCTGTGATTCCCCTACCTGCTTTCTTATGCCTGTCTCTGCTAGCTTCTCCACTTGTGAGGGGCTTTCAATGACTGACAAGATCGTACTCTCATCGACAGCTGTGAGTTGGCAAAGAGCTGTGCTAGACTGTACCTGCTCTGTTGGTTGTGTCAGAGAGCTTTTAGATGTACTCAGGTTCCTGAGGAAAATGCTTCCCTCCTTTTCCAATGGAGGCTTGTCACGTGTGCCTGTTTGAGCATGCAAGGCTAGATCTTTGGTGTCATTACAGACTTGCCCTTGACAGGGTTCAGAACCTGTCTCCAACTTTGGATTGCCTGGAACCACTACCTGCCGATGAACTGATTTGGACAGCACTGCTACTCTTTCATGTGAGAACCTGAAATCTAAGCTAGCAATAGCCTGTGGATCAGGAATCTGCTCCTCTACGGGGTCAACCAGTAACTGTTCCTGTCGCAAGAAAGCCTGAACCCCCTCCTCCAGCAAACTCAGCAGCTGGTTCCAGTCAGTGAACTCTAGCAAGGTCCTGTTTGTCTCCCAGCAGGCATCATACTGGCTACGGTCACAATTGATGTTGATGATATAGACAGGATGAAGATCGGAGCCTCCCCGGGGCCCAGTGCCAGGTTCGGGCCGACAGATTAAGCTGCGTCGCCTCAGCAGTGAGTCCAGCTCCTTATGGATACGGGTTTTAAGCACCAGTCGCCGGTTGACAAATATCAGTCGCTGGGCTTTGTTGTGGTGGCCCTGGCGACTGATGAAGCCACTCAGCTGGAACCCATTGGATGAGTGCTGGATGCAGCCCAGTGTTGCTGCCTGCTGAGGGCCATGGATCTGAGCAAAACGGGCCTGAAGGCTACTGACTTTGGGAAGCCTCACCACCAATGAGCCTCCAACCGCAGAGGAGGCTTCATCACGTACAGTGAATGAGACACCAGGATAGAGAAAGCTCAGAGCCTGTACTCGACAGCGGATCTGCTCCCACTCCATGGGCTGACCAAGGCGGCGTTGCCTCACTGGCAACTGGTAAAAGAGGTTGCAGACAGTGACGGTGGTTCCAGGACTTGGCCTCCCCATCTCAGCCTTATAAACTGGTCGGGCGTGGCCATTGCGGAATAGTTTTACCCAGGTCCCGCTGGAACCCTGCGGCCTGCTCACTATCTCCAGCAGCCCTGACAAGTGAGCAATGCTGGCCAGGGCCTCACCGCGGCCCCCTGGACCAGGCAGCTCAAGGTGCTTGGGATTACTGTCATTCTCTCCCCCAGGGTCTCTACCTTTGTCTCCCCTGGGACATGTCCAACTCCTATTCCCAGGGCCTTCGCCTTCGCCACCCCCACCCCCAGGGTCTCCCCCACCCCCAGGTTCTCTCTCACCCCCAGCCCCAGGGTCTCCCCCACCCCCAGGTTCTCTCTCACCCCCACCCCCAGGGTCTCCCCCACCCCCAGGGTCTCTCTCACTCTCACCCCTACCCCCAGGGTCTCCCCCACCCCCAGGGTCTCTCTCACCCCCAGCCCCAGGGTCTGTCCCACCCCTACCCCCAGGGTCTCCCCCACCCCCAGGGTCTCTCTCACCCCCACCCCCAGGGTCTCTCTCACCCCCAGCCCCAGGGTCTGTCCCACCCCTACTCCCAGGGTCTGCCCCTGCCCCAGGATCTCCCCCACCCCCAGGGTCTCTCCCACCGCTACCCCCAGGGTCTCTATCACCCCCACGGTCTCTCTCTCTCCCACCCCCACTGCAGTAGCGCGTGCCCGCCAGCTCCAGGGCCGCGCGCTCCAGCCCCGCCCCGTTATCCGCCACCTGCACGCGCCCAGCCTGCGCGTTCACGCGAGCGGCCGCGCAGCCGCAGCCGGCCTCCAGGCTGTTGAGGAGCAGCTCCTCGAGGCACCGGGCCAGGGAGGGTACCGCTACCCCGGAGCGAAGCGCGGCCTGAATATCGACCGCCAACAGCCGGAGCCTGCCCCGGCCCCGCTCCTCGGCCGCAGCTCGGTCTGCCATCCCCGCCGCAGGCTCGACCCATCCCCACCAGGCCGCGTTACCATGGAGACAAGGCACGGGCGCGCATGCTCCCGCTCGCGGGGCCGCCCCGGGGCTGTGCGCGTGCGCAGTGCCATCTGTTAGCTCTCCAAAAGGCTGTGGTACCAATGGAGGCGTATCCCACAGAAATCAAACTGTAACCAGACCCTGACTGACCCAACATGTCCACTTCCCTGCTCCTTTCCCCAAAACCAATGATGGTAAGCTTCCCCAACATTAACGGGAAAGGTGCAGAGGGAGCAGGATTCCTTTAAGTCTCTGTGTAGAAGACCTGACCAGGCCTGCTGGGACTTCAGCAAGGCTTTTAGCATGGGACACTGATAGTGAAGGTATTGGATCCAGAATTGGCTGAGTGACAGGGCTGACAGCGTCTGTGCAGAGAAAATCAGAGTCAACATTTTGGATTCAGTGCCCCTTTGATGAACTGGAATTGATACTGATGGTTTGCGGGTGTTTTTCTGACTGGAAACCGGTGTCTGGTGGGGTTCTGTTGGAGCCCTTGCTGATGGTGGATTGTGCAAATGATTTGGACTCGAATGTAAGATGGTTGATCACTAAGTTTGTGGATGATTTGAAATCTGATGGGGTGGTAAATAGTGAGTAGGATAGCCTTATAGCCTTACTTTTTAGGAGTAGACAAGCAGGAGACTGGAAGAACACAGCAAGCCAGACAGCATCAGAAGGTGCAGAAGTTGATGTTTTGGGCATAATCCTTCTTCAGGAAAGGAGTTGGGGTCATGGGTTGCTGCAGATAAAGAGAGGGTGTCTCTTACATTTCAGGAGGACATAGACAGGTCAGATAGGCTGAGCAGTGGCAAGTAAGACCATTTAACACATCATGTCAAATATATTTCTGAACTCCATTATCCCCATTACCCTTAACCCCCTCATTAATCAAGAACCTATCTATCTCTGTTTTGAATACACTCAATGACTTGCCCTCCACAGCTGCCAGTGGCAATGTGTTCCACAGATTAACTACCCTCTGGCTAAAGAAATGCCTCCTCATTTCAGTTCTAAAGAGTTTCCACTCAGGCTGTGCCCTTGGGTCCTAGTCTCTCCTACTGGTGGAAATATATTTTCCACATCCAATCTATCCAGTTCTCTAATTTTCAATAAGGTCTCCCCTCAACTTTCTAAACTCCATCAAATACAGACACAGAATCCTCAATCACTCCTCATATGACAAGTCCTTCATCTGCAGGATCATTCTTGTAAATGTTCCCTGGTTCCGCTCCAAAGTCGACACATCCTTAGATACAAGGTCTGAAACTGCCTACAATATTCCGAGTGTAGTCTGACCAGAGCTCATACAACCTCAGCAGTAAGTCTCTGCTCTTATATTCCAACCCTTTTGAAACAGATGCGAATATTATATTTGTTTTCCTAACTGCTGACTGTAACTGCATGTTAACCTAAAGAAAATCCTGCACTCGGACTCATGTATCCCTTTGTGATTTAGATTTCTGAAGCCTTTCTGGGTTTAGAAAATAGTCTGTGCCTCTATTCCTTTTTCCAAAGTGTATAACTTCATACTTTACCTCATTATATTCCATTTGCTGCTTCTGCGGCCTCACTGCTTCCTCATCACTACCTGTCCCTCTACTTATCTTTGTGTAATCAGCAAATTTAGCAACAATGTCCTCCAGATTGTTAATGTATAGTATAAATAATTATGGTCCGAACACTGGGCCCTGTGGAACTTCACTAGTCATTAGCTACCATTCCGAAAAAGACCCCTTGATCTCTAACTATCTGCCTTTTACCAGTCAGCCAATCCTCTACTCATCCCAGTAGTTTGCCCCTAACATCTTTTCTTATCTCAGGGACCTCGAAGTGAAAGAGCCATTAGGAGGTAGTGACCATAATACAATAAGCTTTAATCTGCAGTTTGAAAGGGAGAGGGTAGAATCGGAAGTGACAATATTTCAGTTGAATAAGGAGAACTATGGAGCTATGAGGGAGGAGCTGGCCAAAGTTCAATGGTGCAATACCCTAGCAGGGATGGCAGTGGAACAACAATGGCAGGTATTTCTGGGTATAATGCAGAAGATGCAGGATCAGTTCATTCCAAAAAGGAAGAAAGATCCTAAGAGGGGGTATGGGCGGCCGTGGCTGACAAGGGAAGTTAAGAAACACATAAAGTCAAAAAAGTAAAGGTATAACATGGCAAAGATAAGTGGGAAAACGGAGGACTGGGAAGCTTTTAAAGAACAACAGAGTATTACTAAGAAGGAAATACACAGAGAAAAAATGAGGTACAAAGGTAAACTGGCCAAAAATATAAAGGAGAATAGTAAAAGATTTTTTAGGTATGTGAAAGGGAAAAAAATGGTTAAGACTAAAATTGGGTCCTTGAAGACAAAAACAGGTGAATATATTATGGGGAACAAAGAAATGGCAGAAGAGTTGAATTGGTACTTCAGATCTGTGTTCACTGGGGAAGACACAAGCAATTTCCCAGATGTAATAGTGGCTGAAGGACCTGAACTGACGGGAATTTATATTAGGCAGGAATTAGTGTTGGAGAGACTGTTAGGTCTGAAGGTTGATAAGTCCCTGGGGCCTGGTGGTCTACATCTCGGGGTACTGAAGGAGGTGGCTCGAGAAATCATGGATGCGTTGGTGATCATTTTCCAATGTTCTATAGATTGTGGATTGGAGGGTGGCTAATGTCCCACTTTTTAAGAAAGGAGGGAGAGAGAAAACAGAGAATTATAGACCAGTTAGTCTGACCTCAGTGGTGGGAAAGATGCTGGAGTCAATTATAAAGGACGATATTACGACACACCTGGAGAGTAGTAACAGGATAGGTCATAGTGAGCATGGATTTATGAAGGGGAAATCATGCTTGACTAATCTTCTGGAATTTTTTGAGGATGTAATTTTGAAGATGGACAAGGGAGATCCAGTGGATGTAGTGTACCTGGACTTTCAGAAAGCCTTTGATAAAGTCCCACATAGGAGGTCAGTGAGCAAAATTAGGGCACATTGTATTAGGGGCAAAATACTGACTTGGATTGAAAATTGGTTGGCTGACAGGAAACAAAGAGTAGTGATAAACGGCTCCCTTTTGGATTGGCAGGCAGTGACCAGTGGGGTACCGCAGGGATCAGTGCTGGGACCGCAGCTTTTTACAATATACATTAATGATATAAAAGTAATATTAGCAAATTTGCTGATGACACAAAGCTGGGTGGCAGGGTGAAATGTGATGAGGATGTTAGGAGATTACAGGGTGACCTGGACAGGCTAGGTGAGTGGACAGATGCATGGCTGGGTGGCTCAGTGGTTAGCACTGCTGCTTCACAGCGCCAGAGACCCGGGTTCAATTCCCGCCTCAGGTGACTGACTGTGTGGAGTTTGCACGTTCTCCCCGTGTCTGCGTGGGTTTCCTCCGGGTGCTCCGGTTTCCTCCCATAGTCCAAAGATGTGCAGGTCAGGTGAATTGGCCATGCTAAATTACACATAGTGTTAGGTAAGGGGTAAATGTAGGGGTATGGGTGGGTTGCGCTTCGGCGGGTCGGTGTGGACTTGTTGGGCCGAAGGGCCTGTTTCCACACTGTAATCTAATCTAAATCTAATCTAATGGCAGATGCAGTTTAATGTGGATAAATGTGGTTATCCACTTTGGTGGCAAGAACGGGAAGGCAGATTACTACCTAAATGGAGTCAAGTTAGGTAAAGGGGCAGTACAAAGAGATCTGGGTGTTCTTGTACATCAGTCAATGGAAGCAAGCATGCAGGTACAGCAGGCAGTGAAGAAGGCTAATAGCATGCTGGCCTTCATAACAAGAGGAATTGAGTATAGAAGCAAAGAGGTTCTTCTGCAGGTGTACAGGGCCCTGGTGAGACCACACCTGGAGTACTGTGTGCAGTTCTGGTCTCCAAATTTGAGGAAAGACATTCTGGCTATTGAGGGAGTGCAGCGTAGGTTCACGAGGTCAATTCCCGGAATGGCGGGACCATCTTACGCTGAAAGATTGGAGTGACTGGGCTTGTATATCCTTGGGTTTAGAAGACTGAGAGGGGATCTGATTGAGATGTATAAGGTTATTAAAGGATTGGACACTCTGGAGGCAGGAAGCATGTTTCCTCTGATGGGTGAGTCCCGAACCAGAGGACACAGCTTAAAAATAAGGGGTAGGCCATTTAGAACAGAGTTGAGGAGAAACTTCTTCACCCAGAGAGTGGTGGGTGTGTGGAATGTTCTGCCCCAGAAGGCTGTGGAGGCCAAGTCTCTGGATACTTTCAAGAAAGAGTTGGATAGAGCTCTTAAGGATAGTGGAATCAAGGGTTATGGGGATAAGGCAGGAACAGGATACTGATTGAGGATGATCACTATGACCAGAATGAATGGTGGTGCTGGCTTGAAGGGCAGAATGGCCTACTCCTGCACCTATTGCCTATTTACCAGCCTCCTGTGTGGCACCTTGTCAAAGGCCTTCTAGAAATCTAATATATCGCATTCATTGTCTCTCCTTTGCCTAACTTGCTTGTTAGCTTCTAGTAGAATTCTAACAGATTTGTCAGGTGTGACCTCCCCTTGATGAAACCTTGCTGACTCAGTCCTATTTTACCATGCACGTCCATGGAGTCCACAGTGTCATCCTTAAGACTGAATTCTAAAATATTGCTAATGACCAAGGCCAAGTTAATCAGCCTCTAGTGTCCTGACCTTTGCTCCCTCCTTTCTTAAATTAGGGTGTCACATTAGTGACTTTCCAGTCTTCTGGGACCCTCCTTGACTCCAGTAATTCCTGAAAGATCACTATCAGTGCCTCTATAATCCCTTCAGCTATCTCTTAAAGAACTCTGAACTCTGGTCCTGATGATTTATCCACCTACAGACCTTTCAGTTCTCCAGTATCACCTCCTTAGTGATGATCATTCCTGCTTCTCTCTTACCTTTATTATCTAAAAGAATTCTTGCAGTCTTCTTTTATATTACTAGCCAGCTTACTCTCTTATTTCATCTTCTCCCATCTTTTTGCTTTTTTAGTCATCCCCTGCTGGTTTTTTAAAAGCTTCCCAACTCTCTGACTTCCCACTAATCTTCACCACATTATCTGCTTTCTCTTTTGCTTTTATGCTGTCTCTGACTTCCCTTGTCAGCCATGGTTGCCTCGTCTTCCCCTTAGGATATTTCTTCTTCCTTGGGATGAATTTATGATGTGCCTTCCAACTTACCCCCATAAACTCCTGCCATTGCTGCTGCACAGTCTTCCCTGCTCGGTCTCCCTTCCAACCAGCTCTGGCCAACTCCTCCTTCATGTCTTTATAGTTACCCTTCCTCAATTGTAAAACCTTTATGTCTGATTCCAGCTTCTTGTTCTCAAACTGCAGGGTGAATTCTATTATATTGTGGTCACTGCCCCTTTGGCGATCCTTAAGCCTCTTTAAACTTCACCAAATTCAGAATTGCCTGTTCCCTAGTGGGCTCTACAACAAGCTGCTCCAAAATAATCTTGTAGACATTCCATAGATTTCTTGAAATCTACTGCCAAACTGATTTTCCCAGTCTGCCTGCATATTGAAGTACCCCATTATTATTGTAATAGTGCCTTTCTTACGTCTCTTTTCTGTCTCCTGATGTATTTTCTTCCCCACATCCTGACCACTGCTAGAAGCCTGTACATAATACCGTCAGGGTCTTTTTTCCTTTGCGGTTCCTCAACTCTACCCACACAGATTCTATGTATTATCTGTCTCTATAGCACTTCTTGCTCTTGATTCAATTTCATTTCTAACTAACAAGAAAATGGCGGCACGGTGGCACAGTGGTTAGCACTGCTGCCTCACAGCGCCAGAGACCCGGGTTCAATTCCCGTCTCAGGCGACTGACTGTGTGGAGTTTGCACATTCTCCCCGTGTCTGAGTGGGTTTCCTCCGGGTGCTCTGGTTTCCTCCCACAGTCCAAAGATGTGCAGGCCAGGTGAATTGGCCATGCTAAATTGCCCGTAGTGTTAGGTAAGGGGTAAAATGTAGGGGTATGGGTGGGTTGCGCTTCGGTGGGGCGGTGTGGACTTGTTGGGCCGAAGGGCCTGTTTCCACACTGTAAGTAATCTAATCTAATCTAATCTAAAATCCCACCTCTCTGCATATTTGCGTGTCCTTTCGATAGGATATGTTTCCTTGGAGATTTAGATCTCAGCCCTGATCCCTTTGCAACCACATCTCTATGATGTTCATAACAGCATATCTGCCAATTTCAATCTGTGTTACAAACTAATTTACCTTTTCTCATATTTGCATGCATTTAAGTGCAGCACCCTCAGTCTTATGTTGACTGCCCCCGTCCCCCCCATCATGTTTCTTTATCCTCTGTGCCTGAAGTTGTAGTGCTTTTATAGCAGACTAGAATGGACTTGGTATTGTGTAATGTGACAGGATTAATTAATGTCCTACTTTAAACCTAAACAAGAGCAGCTATGTGGGCATTAAAACTGAGCTAGCCTAAGTGAACTGGCGCCCTAGGCTAGGGATTATAAATGTATTTTAGGTTGAGATAGATTTTTAATCATTAAGGGAATTACAGGGAAAAGACAGGAAAGTGGAGTTGAGGATTATTATATCAGCCATCAGCTCATTGAATGGTGGAGCAGATTCACTGGGCTGAACAGTCTACTTCTGTTCCTCTGTGTTAGTCTTAAAATTAGAGAAGCAGTGACAGGCGTTTAAGGAGCTACTTTCCTACTATGAAGACATTTTTCCTACTATAAAGAAAAATTTGAACAGCAGTACCAACAATCCATGGTTAAATAAAGTAGTTAGTGAAAGCATCAAAATTATGGAAAAAAAGCATATGTGCAAAAATGAGTGGCAGATCAAATAATTGTCAGAATATGAAGAGCAGCAGTGAATCAATCACTAAAGAGATTATAGCTGTACACATAGAAAAACTCAAGGTATTCAATATTCAGTGTAGTTTCATCAAAGGTTAAGTATTGCAGCTCTTTGAAGAAGTAACAGTTAGGGGAGAAAGTCTAGATCTACTTTACTTGGATTTCCAGAATGCATTTGGCAAGGTGCTACATCAAAGGTTATTGTGGAAAACAAAACTTCATAGTGTGGGGGTAACATTTTAACGAGGATAGATCATAGAATCCCTACAGTGTGAAAACAGGCTATTTGGCCCAACAAGTCCACACTGACCCTCTGAAGATTATCCCACTCCCACTCCCCCACCCTATTACTCTACATTTCCCCTGACTAATGCACCTCGCCTACACATCCGTCAACACTATGGGCAATTTAGCATGGCCAATTCACCTAACTGGTTGCCAGAACACAGAAAGCATGCATAATGGGTCTGTATTATTGGCAAGATGTGATAAGTGGAGTCCCACAGTGGCATGCTCTGCAGCCTCTCTCGGGTGTTTATTACACCATAGACCATAAGATATAGAAGCAAAATTAGACCTTTCGATCCATAAAGTCTGCTTCACCATTCAATCATGGCTAAAAACTGAAAGAACTGCAGATGCTGTAAATCAGAAACAAAAGCAGAAGTTGCTAGAAAAGCTCAGCAGGTCTGGCAGCATCCGTGAAGAGAAATCAGAGTTAACATTTTGGGTCTGGTTCTGAGGAAAGATCTGATTTTGTTTCAGTCAAGGCTGATATCTTAACCACCTTCTTCTTTCCAATGACACACACCCAAGTCTCTCAGCCTTTCCTCATAAGAGCTTCCCTCCAGACCAGGCAACATCCTGGTAAATCTCCTCTGCACCTTTTCCAATGCTTCCACATCCTTCCTGTAATGGGTCGACCAGAACTGTACACAATATTCCAAGTGTGGCTACACTAGTGTTTTTGTACAGTTGCGGCATGACGTTACGGCTCCGGAACTCAATCCCCCTAACAATAAACACCAACACACCATATGCCTTCTTAACAACCCGATCAACCTAGGTAGCATCTTTCAGGGATTTATGCACTGGACACTGAGATCTCTCTGTTCATCTAGACTGCCAAGAATTTTACCATTAGCCCAGTACTCTGCATTCCTGTTACTTCTTCCAAAGTGAATCACCTCACACTGTTCCACATTAAACTCCATTTGCCGCTTCTCAGCCCCGCTCTGCATCTTATCTATGTCCCCCTGTAACCCACAACGTCCTTCAGTACTGTACACAACTCTGCCTACCTTAGTGTTGTCCACAAATTTACTAATCCATCCTTCTATGCCCACATCCAGATCATTTATAAACATGACAAACAGCAATGGCCCCAAAGCAGATCCTTGTGGCACACTACTGATAACTGAGCTCCAGGATGAACATTTCCCATCAACCACCACCCTCTGTCTTCTTTCAGCTAGCCAATTTCTGATCCAAACCGCTAAATCACCTTCAATTCCGAAACTCCATATTTTGTGCAATAGCCTACCGTGTGGAACCTTATCAAACACCTTACTGAAGTCTATGCACATCACATCAACCACTTTACCTTCATCCACCTATTTTGTCACTTTCTCGAAGAACTCAATTAGCTTAGTTAGACACAACTTACCCTTCATGAAACCGTGTTGACTATCCCTAACCATTTATTCCTTTCCAGGTGATTATAAATCCTATCTCTTATAATCTTTTCCAACACCTTACCCCCGACTGAAGTAAGGCTCACTGGCCTATAACAACACAGAACAATACAGTGCAGAACAGGCCCTTCGCCCCTCTATGTTGTACCGACCTGTGAACTAATCTAAGCCCATCCCCCTACACTATCCCATCATCATCCATATGTTTATCCAAGGACTGTTTAAATGCCCCTAATACGGCTGAGTTAATTACATAGGCAGCAGGGCATTCCACATCCTTACCACTCTGAATAAAGAATCTGCCTGTGACATCTGTCTTAAATCTATCACCCCTCAATTTGCAGCTATGCCCCCTCGTACAAGCCAACATCATCATCCAAGGAAAAAGATTCACTATCTAGTCTAATCCTCTGATCATCTTGTTTGTCTCTATTAAATCCCCTCTTCGTCTTCTTCTCTCCAATAGGAACAGACCCAAGTCTCTCAGCCTTTCCTCATAAGACCTTTGCTCCAGACCAGGCAACATCCTGGTAAATCTCCTCTGTACCTTTTCCAATGCTTCCACATCCTTCCTGTAGTGGGGCGACCAGAACTGTACACAATATTCCAAGTGCGGCCGCACTAGCGTTTTGTACAGTTGCAGCATGACATCATGGCTCTGGAATTCAATCCCTCTGCCAATAAAACCTAACGCACCATATGCCTTCTTAACAGCACTATCACCCTGGGTGACAACTTTCAGGGATCTATGTACTTGGACACCAAGATCCCTCAGCACATCCACACTACCAAGAATCTTTCCATTGACCCAGTATTCTGCCTTCCTGTAATTCTTCCCAAAGTGAATCACCTCACATTTATCTGCATTGAACTCCATTTACCACCTCTCAGCCCAATTCTGTAATTTATCCAAGTCCCCCTGCAACGTGCAACATGCTTCCAAACTGTCCAACAGTCCACCGACTTTAGTGTCATCTGCAAACTTACTAACCCATCCACTTATGCCTGCGTCTAAGTCATTTATAAAAATGACAAACAGATCCTTGTGGCACACCACTAGTAACCAGACTCCAGGCTGAATATTTTTCAACAACCACCATTTGTTGCCTTGCAGAAAGTCAGTTTCTAATCCAAACTGCTAAATCACCCTCAACCCCATGCCTCTGCATTTTCTTCAATAGCCTACCATGTGCTTATCAAATGCTTTACTGAAGTCCATGTACACCACGTCAACTACAGTATCCTCACCCACATGCTTGGTCACCTTCTCAAAAAACTCAATGGTTTGTGGGACACGGCCTGCCCTTGACAAAACTATGTTGACTATCTCCAATTAAATGGTTACTTGCTAGATGATTATAAATCCTATCTCTTATAATCCTTTCGAAACCTTTCCTACAACAGATGTAAGGCTCACTGGTCTATAATTACCTGGGTCAATTCTGCTGCCCTTCTTGAACAAGGGCACAACATTTGCAATCCTCCAGTCCTCTGGTACTAAACCTGTAGACAATGAAGACTCAAAGATCAATGCCAAAGGCTCCACTATCTCCTCCCTATCTTCCCAGAGAATCCTCGGATAAATCCCATCCAGCCCAAGGAACTTATCTACTTTAACACATTCTAAAATTGATAACACCTCCTCAGTCTTCTCAGTCTTCTCTTCTATCGTTCTCCTTTTCCTGAGTGAAAACAGATGAGAAATATTCGGGTTGCACCTCTCCAATCTCCACAGGGTCCACACACAACTTCCCATTTCTGTCTTTGACTGGCCCTATTCTTACCCTAGTCATCCATTTATTCATCACATACCTGTAGAAAACTTTAGGGTTCTCCTTTATTCTCCATTATTGCTCCCTCCTTGCTCTTCTTAACTCTCTCTTTAAAACCTACCTAGCTAATCTGTAACTCTCCATCGCCTCATCTGAACCATCTCGTCTCATCTTCACATAAGCTTCCCTCTTCAGCTTAACAAGAGATACTATTTCTGTAGTAAATCACGGTTCCCTTGCCTTATCACTTCCTCCCTACCTGACAGGGACATACCTATCAAGGACACACAATATCTGCTCCTTAAACTAGCTCCACGTTTCGATTGTCCCCATTCCCTGCATTTTGCTACCCCATTGTATGCCTCCTAAATTTTCACCTGGACCATCTCTGACACTGAGAGTCATAGAGTCATAGAGATGTACAGCATGGAAACAGACCCTTCAGTCCAATCCGTCCATGCCGACCAGATATCCCAACCCAATCTAGTCCCACCTGCCAGCTCCCAGCCCATATCCCTCCAAACCCTTCCTATTTATATATCTATCCAAATGCCTTTTACATGTTGCAATTGTACCAGCCTCCACCAGTGTGAAAAAGTTGCCCCTTAGGTCCCTTTTGCATATTTCCCCTCTCACCCTAAACTTATGCCCTCTAGTTCTGGACTCCCCAACCCCAGGGAAAAGACTTTGTCTATTTATCCTATCCATGCCCCTCATAATTTTGTAAACCTCTATAAGGTCACCCCTCAGCCTCAGACGCTCCAGGGAAAACAGCACCAGCCTGTTCAGCCTCTCCCTGTAGCTCAAATCCTCCAACCCTGGCAACATCCTTGGAAATCTTTTTTCTGAATCCTTTCAAATTTCACAACATCTTTCTGATAGGAAGGAGACCAGAATTGCACGCAATATTCTAACAATGACCTAACCAATGTCCTGTACAGCCGCAACATGACCTCCCAACTCCTGTACTCTATACTCTGACCTCCTACTCTCCTTGTGCGGCAAGAAGAGAAGGAGGAGTGAAGTGAGGGCTGCCGGGAAGTGTAAGTTTTCCCACTTAAAAAGGAACATACCTTGGGAGTCGAGCCTCCATTTTGACAGCGCGGCGAGGAGTGAAGCGAAGGCTGCCGGGAAGGTAAGGGCTTAAATTATATTTGGGCAGTGGCTAAACCCGAGATACTACACATGTAGTATCTCCCTCCTGCCCCCCTCCTCTAACTGGAAGAAAAAGACTCAGTAAGGTAAAGCTTTTATTTTTTTTCTTTATCAGTCTTTTTCATATACGTAAGTGCATTGTTTTAGTTCATATAAAGCTAAGCTTACAACGGCAGGGGACCTCAGACCCGTGGCATGTGCCTCTTGCTTGATGTGGGAGCTCAGGGACGTGTCAGACGTTCTTGACTCTTACACTTGCAAGAAGTGTGTCCAGCTGCAGCTCTTGTTTGACCGCATGACAGCTTTGGAGCTGCGGATGGACTCACTGTGGAGCATCCACGATGCTGAAGAGGTTGTGGATAGCACGTTTAGTGAACTGGTCACACCGCAGGTTAGAATTGCTGAGGGAGACAGTGAATGGGTGACCAAAAGGCAGAAAAAGAGTAGGAAGGCAGTGCAGGTGTCCCCTGCGGTCATCTCCCTCCAAAATGTTTTGGGTATTGTTGGGAAGAGGTGGCTCAGCAGGAGAGGGCAGCAGTTACCAGGATCATGGCATCGTGGCGGGCACTGCTGTTCAGAAGGGTGGGAAAAAGACTCGTATGGCCATAGTCACAGGGGATTCTATTGTGAGGGGAGTAGATAGGCGGCTCTGTGGCTGAAAACAGGACTCCCGGATGGTATGTTGCCTCCCAGGTGCTCGGGTCAGGGATGTCATCGATCGGCTGCAGAGCATTCTAAAAGGGGAGGGTGAACAGCCAGTTGTCTTGGTGCATATAGGCACCAACGATCTAAGTAAAAAACGAGAGGAGGTTCTGAAAGCAGAATTCAGGGAGCTATGAGAGAAGTTAAAGAGGAGGACCTCAAAGGTAGTGATCTCAGGATTACTACCAGTGCCACGAGCTAGCCAGCGTAGAAATGAAAAAATAGGCAGGATGAACACGTGGCTTGAGAGATGGTGTAGGAGGGAGGGGTTCAGATTTGTTAGACATTAGGACCGGTTCTGGGGAAGGTGGGACTATAACAAAAGGGACGGTCTATATCTGAACCAGACTGGAACCAATGTCCTTGGGGGAGTTTTTGCTCCTGCTGTTGGGGAGGTTTTAAACTAATGTGACAGGGGCTGGGGACCAGAAGAGAAAACAAGTAGGCAGTGAGGAGGAAACTGGAGGCGGGAGACTGTAAGAATTATGAAGATAGCAGAGAGCAGATGAGCACAAAAAAACTGGTGGCCTAAAATGCATCTACTTTAATGCAAGGAGTACAGTGTGTAAGGCAGATGAACTTTAGGCTTGGATTGGTGCCTAGGAGTATGACGTTATTGCAGTCACAGAGACTTGGTTGAAGGAAGGGCATGATGATTGGCAACTAAATGTTCCAGGAGATAGATGCTTCAGACAGGACAGGGAGGGAGGTAAAAAGAGGGGTGGAGTTGTATTGCTGGTCAGGGACGATATCACGGCTGTGCTAAAGGCTGTGCTATGGCCGTCTTGGGTAGTGAGGCATTATGGGTGGAGCTGAGAAATAAGAAGGGTGCAGTTACGTTGTTGGGGCTGTATTACAGGCCTCCCAACAGTGAGCATGAGGTAGAAGAACAAATAGGTAAACAAATTATGGAAAGATGCAGAATCAATAGGGTACTGGTGATGGGAGATATTAATTTTCCCAATATTGACTGGGATACACTTAGCATCAGAGGTCTGGATTGGGTAGAATTTGTAAGAAGCGTCCAGGAGAGTTTTCTAGAGCAGTATGTCAATAGTCCGACCTGGTACTGGGGAACAAGCCAGGACAGATGGTAGAAGTTGCAGTGTGGGATTTCTTTGGGAACAGTGACCTCAAGTCTGTAAGTTTTAGAATACTCATAGATAAAGAAGAGAGTGGTCCTAAAGGAA
The DNA here is from genome assembly GCF_037043375.1 of Chiloscyllium plagiosum. Lineage (NCBI taxonomy): Eukaryota > Metazoa > Chordata > Chondrichthyes > Orectolobiformes > Hemiscylliidae > Chiloscyllium > Chiloscyllium plagiosum. The sequence goes on from NW_028270146.1 coordinate 2,134,681, forward strand.
GAGTACTAAACTGGGCCAAGGCCAATTGTATCAAAATTAGGCAGGAGCTCAGAAATGTGGTTTGGGCACAGCTATTTGAAGGGAAGTTGACATTTGAGATGTGGGAGGCTTTCAAACATAGGTTAAAGATAGTGCAGGATAGGCATGTCCCGTTGAAAGCAAAGGATAGGAAGGGCAAGATTCATGAACCGTGGATGACAGGAGAAATCGTGCAACTAGCCAAGAGGAAAAGGGAAGTGTACATAAGGTCCAGGCCGCTAAGAACAGGCCCCGGAGGAATATCAGAAGAGTAGGATATGTCTTAAACGAGGAATCAAGCGGGCTAAAAGGGGTCATGAAATAGCTTTAGCAAGCAGAATTAAAGAGAATCCCAAATAATTTTATTCTTATATAAGAAGCAAGCAGGTAACTAGAGAAAGGATTGGTCCACTAAAAGATAATGAAATTCAACCCAAACTCTGGGTCAGATATGTCGATGACACGTTTGTAATCATTAAAAACACGGAAATAGAAAAAACACACCGGATCATCAACGCCACACTCACAGGAATCCGATTCACGAGAGAAGAAGAAAAGGATAGCCAACTCCCATTCCTAGACGTGATGGTACAGAGAACACCGAACGGAGAATTCACTACAAGGGTATACAGGAAAGCCACACACACAGACCAAGTCCTAAACTATGAAAGTAACCACCCCAACACACACAAACGAAGCTGCATCAGGACACTATTCTAAAGGGCCACAACACACTGCAGTACACCAGAACTGCAAAAAGAAGAAGAGGAACACCTATACAAGGTATTCGCCAAAAACGGATACCCGCGCAACTTCATCAACAGATGCCTAAGAGAAAGACCACGGAGGACATACCACAACCAAAAGGACTAGCCACACTACCATACATCAGGAGCATCTCAGAACTGACAGCCAGACTACTGCGACCCCTAGAACTCATAACGGCACACAAACCAACAGCCACGCTCAGACAACAACTCACCAGAACGAAGGACCCAATACCCAACATGAGCAAAACTAATGTAGTGTACAAAATACCATGCAAGGACTGCACAAAACACTATATAGGACAATCAGGAAAACAGCTAACAATCCGCATACATGAACATCAACTAGCCATGAAACAACACGACCAGCTATCCTTAGTAGCCACACACGCAGACAACAAGCAACATGAATTCGACTGGGACAACACTACTATCATAGGGCAAGCCAGACAGAGAACAGCCAGGGAATTCCTAGAGGCATGGCATTCATCCACAAACTCCATCAACAAACACATCGACCTGGACCCAATATACCAACCACTACAGCGGACAGCTGAAACTGACAACTGGAACCGGCAGGGACAGACCACTATAAACACCGGAGGAAACATCAAAGAAGCGCTTTGCAGGAGGCTCCCAAGCACTGATGATGTCGCCTAGCCAGGGGATGAAACGTTTGCAACAAAAACTTCCAGCTCGGCGAACAGAACCACAATAATCACGGAAGGCTGTATGCCGAACCTGAGAGACTTTCACCTTGGTTATGAAGACAGATAGGTGCGTGCAACAGGGCAGGTTTTACAATTGGGGGAAGGGTAAATACGATGCTGTAAGACAGGATATGAGGAGCATAAAGTGGGAGCATAGGCTGTCAGGGAAGGATATCATTGAAATGTGGAACTTTTTCAAAGAACAGATACGACGTGTCCTTGATATGTATGTACCTGTCAGGCAGGAAAGAGATGGTCGTATGAGGGAACCTTGGTTGACGAGGGAGGTTGAATGTCTTGTAAAGAGGAAGAAGGAGGCTTACATAAGGTTGAGGAAACAAGGTTCAGACAGAGAGTTGGAGGGATACAGGATAGCCAGGAGGGAGCTGAAGAAAGGGATTAGGAGAGCTAAGAGAGGGCATGAAAAATCTTTGGATAACCCCAAGGCCTTTTATGCGTATGTGAGAAACATGAGATATCGAGAACGAGGGTAGGTCCGATCAAGGACAGTAGTGGGAGACTGTGTTTTGAGTCGGAAGAGATAGGAGAGGTCTTGAATCAGTACTTTTCTTCAGTATTTACAAATGAGAGGGACCGCATTGTTGAAGAGGAGGGTGTGAAACGGACTGGTAAGCTGGAGGAGATACTTGTTAGGAAGGAAGATGTGTTGGACATTTTGAACAACTTGAGGATAGACAAGTCCCCCGGGCCTGACGGGATATATCCTAGGATTATGTGGGAAGCAAGAGAGGAAATTGCAGAACCGTTGGCAATGATCTTTTCGTCTTCACTGTCAACGGGGGTGGTGCCAGGGGAATGGAGAGTGGCGAATGTTGTGCCCCTGTTCAAAAAAGGGAATAGGGATAACCCCGGGAATTACAGGCCACTTAGTCTTACTTCGGTGGTAGGCAAAGTATTGGAAAGTATACTGAGGGATAGGATTTATGAGTATCTGGAAAGACATTGCTTGATTAGGGACAGCCTGCACGGATTTGTGAGGGGTAGGTCTTGCCTTACAAGTCTTATTGAATTCTTTGAGGAGGTGACCAAGCATGTGGATGAGGGTAGAGCAGTGGATGTAGTGTACATGGATTTTAGTAAGGCATTTGATAAGGTTCCCCATGGTAGGCTTATGCAGAAAGTCAGGAGGCATGGGATAGTGGTAAGTTTGGCCAGTTGGATAGAGAACTGGCTAACTGGTCGAAGTCAGAGAGTGGTGGTAGATGGTAAATATTCAGCCTGGAGCCCAGTTACAAGTGGAGTTCCGCAGGGATCAGTTCTGGGTCCTCTGCTGTTTCTAATTTTTATTAATGACTTGGAAGTGGGAGTCGAACGGTGGGTCAGTAAATTTGCAGACAATACGAAGATTGGTGGAGTTGTGGATAGTGAGGAGGGCTGTTGTCGGCTGCAAAGGGACTTAGATATGATGCAGAGCTGGGCTGAGGAGTGGCAGATGGAGTTCAATCCTGCCAAGTGTGAGGTTGTCCATTTTGGAAGGACAAATAAGAATGCAGAATACAGGGTTAACGGTAGGGTTCTTAGTCAGGTGGAGGAGCAGAGGGATCTTGGGGTCTATGTTCATAGACCTTTGAAAGTTGCCACTCAGGTGGATAGAGCTTGTAAGAAGGCCTATGGTGTATTAGCGTTCATTAGCAGAGGGATTGAATTCAAGAGTCGTGAGGTGATGTTGCAGCTGTACAGGACCTTGGTTAGGCCACATTTGGAGTACTGTGTGCATTTCTGGTCGCCTCATTTTAGGAAAGATGTGGAAGCTTTGGAGAGGGTGCAGAGGAGATTTATCAGGATGTTGCCTGGAATAGAGAATAGGTCATACGAGGATAGGTTGAGAGTGCTTGGCCTTTTCTCATTGGAACAGCGAAGGATGAGGGGTGACTTAGATTAGATTACATTACATTACATTACAGTGTGGAAACAGGCCCTTCGGCCCAACAAGTCCACACCGACCCACCAAAGCGCAACCCACCCATACCCCTACATTTACCCCTTACCTAACACTACGGGCAATTTAGCATGGCCAATTCACCTGACCTGCACATCTTTGGACTGTGGGAGGAAACCGGAGCACCCGGAGGAAACCCACGCAGACACGGGGAGAACGTGCAAACTCCACACAGTCAGTCGCCTGAGGCGGGTATTGAACCCGGGTCTCTGGCGCTGTGAGGCAGCAGTGCTAACCACCGTGCCACCGTGCCACCCACTTGATAGAGGTTTATAAGATGATCAGGGGAATAGATAGACAGTCAGAGACTTTTTCCCCGGGTACAACAGAGTGTTACAAGGGGACATAAATTTAAGGTGAAGGGTGGAAGGTATAGGGGAGATGTCAGGGGTGGGTTCTTTACCCAGAGAGTGGTGGGGACATGGAATGCGCTGCCTGTGGGAGTGGTAGAGTCAGAATCATTGGCGAACTTTAAGTGGCAATTGGATAGGTACATGGATGGGTGCTTAAGCTAGGACAAATGTTCGGCACAACATCGTGGGCCGAAGGGCCTGTTCTGTGCTGTATTGTTCTGTGTTCTATGTTCTAATGGGTGAGATTCTGAATGGTTACTTTGCATCAGTGCTTTCTAACCTGACTTCAACCCCGGGCATCAATGTGGGACATCACCAGTTTCCTCATTTCCCCTCCCCCCAACGTTCCCCAGCTCCATCCTTCCAGCTCAGCACTGTCCCCATGACCTATCCTACCTGCCAATCTCCCTTCCCACCTATCCACTCCACCCTCCCCTCTGACCTATCACCTCCATCCCTACCCCCATTCACCTATTGTACTCTTTGCTACCTACTCCCCAGCTCTACCCCACTCCTATTTATCTCTCCACTATGGAGGCTCCCTGCCTTAATTCCTGATGAAGGGCTTTTGCCCGTAACGTCGATTTTCCAGTTCCTCAGATATTGCCTGACCTGCTGTGCCTTTCCAGCACCACTCTAATCTAAACTCTGGTTTCCAGCATCTGCAGTCCTCACATTTGCCCTCCTTAGTCTTGCCTGATTATAATTCCCCTTCCCCCATCTAGAACCCTTGCCCTATGGCATGTACCTATCCCTTTCCATCGCTAAACTAAACGTAACCAAATTATGGTCACTCTCTCTAAAGTGCTCACCTACCAGCAAATCAAACACCTGGCCTGGTTCATTACCAAGTACCAGGACACCTGGATGTACTCAAGGATGCCCTCACAAGAACGGGGTACAATGTTCAACTCATCGACCGCCAGTTCCGACGTGCCACAGCAAGGAGCCGTAATGACCTCCTCAGGAGACAGACACGGGCTGCAATTGACAGGGTACCCTTCGTTGTTCAGTACTTCCCAGGGGCTGAAAAATTACGCCATGTTCTTTGTGACCTGCAACACATTATCAATGGAGATGAGCACCTCACCAAGACCTTCCCCACACCTCCACTACTTGCCTTTAAACAACCACCAAACCTCAAACATATCATTGTTTGTAGCAAACTGCCCGGCTCTCAGGACAACTCCATACAACCCTGTCACGGTGGACGCTGCAAAACGTGTCAGATTGTGGACATAGATACCACTATTACGCGTGGGAGCACCTCCCACCGTGTACATGGCAGGTACTCATGTGACTCAGCCAACATTGTCTATCTTATACGTTGCAGGCAGAGATGCCCAGAGGCATGGTACATTGGGGAAACTGAGCAAAGGCTACGACAACGGATGAATGAGCACTGCACAACAATCAACAGACAGGAGGGTTCCCTCCCAGTTGGGGAACACTTCAGTGGTCCAGGACATTCAGCCTCGGACCTTCGGGCGACCATCCTCCAAGGTGGACTTCGGGACAGGCAGCAGAAGAAAGTGGCTGAGCAGAGGCTGATAGCTAAGTTCGGTACCCATAGGGAGGGCCTCAACCGGGACCTTGGGTTCATGTCACATTACAGGTGATCACCATTGCACTACACACACACACACAGATATTCCTACACACACACACACTCTCACATGCGCACGGACACAGATACACACAGATGCGCACACAGACACCCACACACACCCTTATAGACACACAGACTCCCACACATGCACCCCCTCACAGACTTAAGACACTCTGCACTCACTACACACACACACACACACACACTTTCTCACACTCACAACTCCCACCCCAGACAGACACACACACAGACAGACAAAGACCCACATGCACACATATATATTGTGTGTGGTGAATTTTTTTGGTACTTTCAGAGTTACATTGCACTTTGCTCAAAAACCACAGAGATTCATGTCGAACTCTGAGCTCAAAAACTGCATGAATTTATGTAAAACTCTGTTATTTCACTTTTTAGATTGGAATCAATCTAAACATCAGGTCATAGACAGAGAACACAGGGGGCTAACACCTTCAACATATTGTCTAGCTATCACCATTGTTAACAGCTAACCCAAGAATGCAACTTTAAAAAAAAGGGTTTTGTGATTTACACATGAAAGAAGTGAAACTATCACTGTATTCTAACAGATGAAAGGCTTAACAGACAATCAATTCTTCAATGTATAATTTCAGTTACATCACACTGCAAATTTTTGCTATAAATTCTGTGTTACGATCGAGCCCTCCACTATCACCTGATGAAGGAGCATCGCTCCGAAAGCTAGTGTGCTTCCAATTAAACCTGTTGGACTATAACCTGGTGTTGTGTGATTTTTAACTTTGTACACCCCAGTCCAACACCGGCATCTCCGAATCATTCCCTCATAGAGTCATAGAGATATACAGCATGGAAACAGACTCTTCGGTCCAACCCGTCCATGCCGACCAGATATCCCAACCCAATCTAGTCCCACCTGCCAGCACCTGACCCATATCCCTCCAAACCCTTCCTATTCATATACCCATCCAAATGCCTCTTAAATGTTGCAATTGTACTAGCCTCCACCACAACCTCTGTTCTTAATGAAAGATCTAAACCCTGTAACCTGCAGCATCCATTCCTCACTTTGCTCTATCGATGTCTCAGAAATGGCCACAATATCGAGGTCCCAGGTCACTATCCGTGCTGCAAGCTCACCTACCTTATTCCGGATACTCCTGGCATTGAATTAGACACACTTCAAACCAGCTTGCTGTCTGCCAGCACATTCCTGTGACCCTGAAATCCTGTCCATGCCCTCCCTATTCTCATCCTCTGGTGCACTGGAACTACACAACAGGTTCCCATCCCCCTGCTGAGGTCCCACCTTCCTGAGAATGAGCCCCAATTATCCATATATTGTAACCCAACCCCCCCGCCCCCACACCATCCCTGCAGCCACGTGTTCAGCTGATATCTGTCCCTGTTCTTCGCCTCACTATCATGTAGCACAGGTAAAAAACCACTCTGTTTGCTCTAGCTCTCAGCTTCCACCATAGCTCCTTGAAACCCCGCCTCTTTCTACCCATGTCATTAGTACCTATTTGGCCCATGACTTGGGGCTGGTCACCCTCTTCCTTCAGGACTCCAAACACATAATCATTACCAGGGTTGTCCCAATTGCCCACTTAAACAAGGGAACAACATTTGCTATCCTCCAGTCTTCTGGCACTACTCCTGCACTGCAAAAAATCACCAAAGATCCTTCAACAGCACCTTCCAGTCACAAGGCCAATGCCACCTAGAAGGACAAGTGCAGCAGATACATGTGAGAGCACCATCTACCGTACCCCTTCAAGCCAATCATCATCCTGCCTCAACCAGTGTTGGTGGATCAAAATCATGCAACGCGCAACAGCACATTCACTGCAGTACTTCATGATGGCTGTCCACCTCAATTTCTCAACCAGGGATGAACAATAAATAATCGTGCATTAAATAATAAATGCTTGAAATTCAGCATTAAAGAATAAACCCTGGAAAATGGTACATTATAAAAGAAATTGGCAGAAATGGAGCATTAAATAAATCCCCAGAGAAATGGGGCACTAAAGCAAAACAAACACCCAGAAATTGTGTGTTAAATAATAATTCCTGGAAAAAGGGGAATTAAATAATATACCTCTAGGAATAAGGCATTAATCATAAACCCAGGAAATGGAGTGACTGTGTGTATGGAGTTTGCCGGCTCCCTGTGTCTGTGTGGGTTCCACCGGATGCTCCAGCTTGCTCCCACACTCCAGCGCTGAGGGAGCGCCGCACTGTCGGAGGGTCAGCGCTGAGGGAGCGCCGCACTGTCGGAGGGTCAGCGCTGAGGTGGCCTGTCCATGGGAAATTGTCCCACAGTGTCTGGGGATGTGATGAGCGCAGGGATGGTCTTCAGAGGGCCATTCTGGACTCAATGGGTTGAATGGCCAGCTTTCACCCCGCAGGGATTTTCTGATTCTAAGAAATGGGGAATCAAATAAGAAACACCCGGTAAATAAAGAATTAATTAATAAAAGGCGCGGAAATATCAAATTAAATAATAAACCCTTGGGAAACAGAGAATTAAATAATAAACTGGGAAACGGGGCGGGGCAGGCTGCTGTCAATCAGCAGGAACCGATCAGGCGGTGACGTAAATCGCTCTAATTGGAGCGGATTGCTGCCAATAATTGGTGCCCCACCCCCTGCCCAGCTGCCGACCAATCAGCAACAAGGGCCGGACCTGGACACGGACCTTGACAGGAATTGCATTTCAACCACACTGTCGGAGGGTCAGTGCTGAGGGAGCGCCGCACTGTCGGAGGGTCAGTGCTGAGGGAGCGCCGCACTGTCGGAGGGTCAGTGCTGAGGGAGCGCCGCACTGTCGGAGGGTCAGTGCTGAGGGAGCGCCGCACTGTCGGAGGGTCAGTGCTGAGGGAGTGCCGCACTGTCGGAGGGTCAGTGCTGAGGGGGTGCCACACTGTCGGAGGGTCAGTGCTGAGGGAGTGGGCACTGTCGGAGGGTCAGTGCTGAGGGAGTGGGCACTGTCGGAGGGTCAGTGCTGAGGGAGTGGGCACTGTCGGAGGGTCAGTGCTGAGGGAGTGCTGCACTGTCGGAGGGTCAGTGCTGAGGGAGTGGGCACTGTCGGAGGGTCAGTGCTGAGGGAGTGGGCACTGTCGGAGGGTCAGTGCTGAGGGAGTGGGCACTGTCGGAGGGTCAGTGCTGAGGGAGCGCCGCACTGTCGGAGGGTCAGTGCTGAGGGAGCGCCGAACTGTCGGAGGGTCAGTGCTGAGGGAGTGCCGCACTGTCGGAGGGTCAGTGCTGAGGGAGTGCTGCACTGTCAGAGGGTCAGTGCTGAGGGAGGGCCGCACTGTCGGAGGGTCAGTGCTGAGGGAGGGCCGCACTGTCGGAGGGTCAGTGCTGAGGGAGGGCCGCACTGTCGGAGGGTCAGTGCTGAGGGAGTGGGCACTGTCGGAGGGTCAGTGCTGAGGGAGTGCTGCACTGTCGGAGGGTCAGTGCTGAGGGAGCGCCGAACTGTCGGAGGGTCAGTGCTGAGGGAGTGCCGCACTGTCGGAGGGTCAGTGCTGAGGGAGTGCTGCACTGTCGGAGGCTCAGTGCTGAGGGAGCGCCGAACTGTCGGAGGGTCAGTGCTGAGGGAGTGCCGCACTGTCGGAGGGTCAGTGCTGAGGGAGCGCCGCACTGTCGGAGGCTCAGTGCTGAGGGAGCGCCGAACTGTCGGAGGGTCAGTGCTGAGGGAGTGCCGCACTGTCGGAGGGTCAGTGCTGAGGGAGCGCCGCACTGTCGGAGGCTCAGTGCTGAGGGAGCGCCGAACTGTCGGAGGGTCAGTGCTGAGGGAGTGGGCACTGTCGGAGGCTCAGTGCTGAGGGAGCGCCGAACTGTCGGAGGGTCAGTACTGAGGGAGTGCCGCACTGTCGGAGGGTCAGTACTGAGGGAGTGCCGCACTGTCGGAGGGTCAGTGCTGAGGGAGTGCCGCACTGTCGGAGGGTCAGTGCTGAGGGAGTGCCGCAGTGTCGGAGAGTCAGTGCTGAGGGAGAAGGCACTGTCGGAGGGTCAGTGCTAAGGGAGCGCAGCACTGTGGGACGGTCAGTGCTGTGGGAGCGCCGCGCTGTCGGAGGGTCAGTACTGAGGGCGTCCCGCGCTGTCGGAGGGTCAGTAATGAGGGCGTCCCGCACTGTCGAAGGGTCAGTGCTGAGGGAGTGGGCACAGTCGGAGGGTCAGTGCTAAGGGAGTGGGCACAGTCGGAGGGTCACTGCTGAGGGAGCGCCGCGCTGTCGGAGGGTCAGTACTGAGGGCATCCCGCGCTGTCGGAGGGTCAGTAATGAGGGCGTCCCGCACTGTCGAAGGGTCAGTGCTGAGGGAGTGGGCACAGTCGGAGGGTCAGTGCTGAGGGAGTGGGCACAGTCGGAGGGACAGTGCTGAGGGAGTGGGCACAGTCGGAGGGACAGTGCTGAGGGAGTGGGCACAGTCGGAGGGACAGTGCTGAGGGAGTGGGCACAGTCAGAGGGTCAGTGCTGAGCGAGTGCCATGCTTTCGGTGGGTCAGTGGTGAGGGAGTGGGCACTGTGGGAGGGTCAGTGCTGAGGGAGTGCCACACTGTGGGAGGGTCAGTGCCGCGCTGTGGGAGGGTCAGCGCTGAGGGAGCATCGCGCTGTCGGAGGGTCAGTGCTGAGGGAGTGGGCACTGTCGGAGGGTCAGTGCTGAGGGAGTGGGCACTGTCGGAGGGTCAGTGCTGAGGGAGTGGGCACTGTCGGAGGGTCAGTGCTGAGGGAGTGGGCACAGTCGGAGGGTCAGTGCTGAGGGAGTGGGCACTGTCGGAGGGTCAGTGCTGAGGGAGCGCCGCACTGTCGGAGGGTCAGTGCTGAGGGAGCGCTGCACTGTCGGAGGGTCAGTGCTGAGGGAGTGGGCACTGTCGGAGGGTCAGTGCTGAGGGAGTGGGCACTGTCGGAGGGTCAGTGCTGAGGGAGTGGGCACTGTCGGAGGGTCAGTGCTGAGGGAGTGGGCACTGTCGGAGGGTCAGTGCTGAGGGAGTGTCTCACTGTCGGAGGGTCAGTGCTAAGGGAGCGCAGCACTGTGGGACGGTCAGTGCTGTGGGAGCGCCGCGCTGTCGGAGGGTCAGTACTGAGGGCGTCCCGCACTGTCGAAGGGTCAGTGCTAAGGGAGTGGGCACAGTCGGAGGGTCAGTGCTGAGGGAGCGCTGCGCTGTCGGAGGATCAGTGCTGTGGGAGCGCCGCGCTGTTGGAGGGTCGCTGCTGAGGGAGCGCCGCGCTGTCGGAGGGTCAGTACTGAGGGCATCCCGCGCTGTTGGAGGGTCAGTACTGAGGGTGTCCCGCGCTGCCAAAGGGTCAGTGCTGAGGGAGTGGGCACAGTCGGAGGGACAGTGCTGAGGGAGTGGGCACAGTCGGAGGGACAGTGCTGAGGGAGTGGGCACAGTCAGAGGGTCAGTGAGCGAGTGCCATGCTTTCGGTGGGTCAGTGGTGAGGGAGTGGGCACTGTGGGAGGGTCAGTGCTGAGGGAGTGCCGCACTGTGGGAGGGTCAGTGCCGCGCTGTGGGAGGGTCAGCGCTGAGGGAGCACCGCGCTGTCGGAGGGTCAGTACTGAGGGAGTGGGCACTGTCGGAGGGTCAGTGCTGAGGGATCACCGCACTGTCGGAGGGTCAGTGCTGAGGGAGAGCCGTGCTGCGGGAGTGGGCACTGTGGGAGGGTCCCCGCTCGGGAAGCGCCGCGCTGTGGGACGGTCAGTGCTGAGGGAAGGGTCAGCTCTGTGAGAGAGCCACACTGGGAGGGTCAGTGCTGAGGGAGTGACACACTGTCGGAGGGTCAGTGCTGAGAATGTGGGCACTGTCGGAGGGTCAGTGCTGAGGGAGTGCCGCACTGTCGGAGGGTCAGTGCTGTGGGACTCTGGGAGGTCAGTGCTGAGGGAGTGCCGCAGTGTCGGAGAGTCAGTGCTGAGGGAGAAGGCACTGTCGGAGGGTCAGTGCTAAGGGAGCGCAGCACTGTGGGACGGTCAGTGCTGTGGGAGCGCCGCGCTGTCGGAGGGTCAGTACTGAGGGCGTCCCGCGCTGTCGGAGGGTCAGTAATGAGGGCGTCCCGCACTGTCGAAGGGTCAGTGCTGAGGGAGTGGGCACAGTCGGAGGGTCAGTGCTAAGGGAGTGGGCACAGTCGGAGGGTCACTGCTGAGGGAGCGCCGCGCTGTCGGAGGGTCAGTACTGAGGGCATCCCGCGCTGTTGGAGGGTCAGTACTGAGGGTGTCCCGCGCTGCCAAAGGGTCAGTGCTGAGGGAGTGGGCACAGTCGGAGGGACAGTGCTGAGGGAGTGGGCACAGTCGGAGGGACAGTGCTGAGGGAGTGGGCACAGTCAGAGGGTCAGTGCTGAGCGAGTGCCATGCTTTCGGTGGGTCAGTGGTGAGGGAGTGGGCACTGTGGGAGGGTCAGTGCTGAGGGAGTGCCACACTGTGGGAGGGTCAGTGCCGCGCTGTGGGAGGGTCAGCGCTGAGGGAGCATCGCACTGTCGGAGGGTCAGTGCTGAGGGATCACCGCACTGTCGCAGGGTGAGTGCTGAGGGAGAGCCGTGCTGCGGGAGTGGGCACTGTGGGAGGGTCCGCGCTCGGGAAGCGCCGCGCTGTGGGACAGTCAGTGCTGAGGGAAGGGTCAGCTCTGTGAGAGAGCCACACTGGGAGGGTCAGTGCTGAGGGAGTGGGCACTGTGGGAGGGTCAGTGCTGAGGGAACGACGCATTGTCGGAGGGTCAGTGCTGAGGGAGTGCTGCAGTGTCGGAGGGTCGGCACTGAGGGAGTGGGCACTGTGGGAGTGTCAGTGCACAGGGAGCACCGAGCTGTGGGAGGGTCAGCGCTGAGGGAGTGGACACTGTTGGAGGGTCAGTGCTGAGGGAGTGGGCACTGTAGGAGGGTCAGTGCTGAGGGAGTGGGCACTGTAGGAGGGTCAGTGCTGAGGGAGTGGGCACTGTGGGAGGTCAGTGCTGAGGGAGTGGGCACTGTAGGAGGGTCAGTGCTGAGGGTGCGCCGCACTGTGAGAGGGTCAGCACTCAGGGTGTGCCGCGCTTTTGGAGGGTCAGGGCTGAGGGAGGGCTGCACCGCGCTGTCGGAGGGTCGGCACCGAAGGAGCGAGGCGCTGTCGGGGGGTTGGCGCTGAGGGAGCGCCACGGAATCTTCTGGTTAAGTGGTCCTGCACCTCCCTTTGCCTTGGTTTGTCCTGTCCAGGATGGTGTTTCGGTTAATACCGGCATTAGTGTTGTCCCAGCAATGTAGTATCCAGATGGGGTGTGTGACCTTGCTGCTCTATTTTAATCACTTGATGACATCAGTTGGTCCAAGAGGAGGTGGACGTCCAATATCTCCAGAATATCGAGATACCTCAGACAGGCTCTGAGGTGACAGTGAGCACGAGCTCCCCCTCTTCTCCCCCCCCACAACTGGTGTTTACTGAACACATAATTAAAATCAGCTGGATTGGGGGAGGGGAAAAGTATTTATTGTGGAATACACTCATCTCCAACACAATGACATTCTACTTTCTCCCTCATTCTCCCTATCACTCTGCCTGCCTCTGTTGCTCACTCTCTCTCTTTCAGAATGAGCCGGTTCCTCAACCTCCTTCGCAGCTGGTTACTGATGGTTGCTATTGTTGCTGCAGGCAATACAATTCAGAGTTTCTGGGACCACAGCTTCCTCTCCGACAAGTTGTACACTGGAAGCCCAACACTCGGTAAGATTTGTGCTCTCGATTATGGTGCATCTTGAAATGCTGAGAGCAACGGAAGCAGCATCAACAATATTAGGCCATTTGGCTCCCTCAAACCTGCTCTCTGAGGGAGAGAATTCTAAAGATTGACCACCCTCAGAAGAATGTCTTGATCATCTGTCTTAAATAGGTGGTCCTTTTATTTCTAAACTGTGTACTCAAGTTTAGATTCCCCATGGTGAAATATTCCTTCAGCATGTTCTCTCTTCATCTTTCAATCTTGGAAAATTGGGAAATTATCAAGGTGTTGAACAGGTGTGTTGGGGTTAGAGTCTTACAGCATGGAGACAGAGGCCCTTCAGCCCAAACTGGTCTATGCCGACCAAAAAGTCCATCCACGCTAACCCCATTTCACTGCGCTTATATCCTTCTAAACCCTTTCTATTAATGTATTTGTTCAAATGCCCTTTAAATGTCGATAATTTATCCGTCTCAACTACTTCCGGTGGCAGCTTACCCCCTCTTGTGTGAAAAAAAGAGTTGCCCCTCGGGTTCCCTTTTGTTCTTTCCCCTCTAACCTTAAACTGATGCCCTTTTTGTCCTCAATTCCCCAGCCCTGGGAAAAGACTGAGTACATTCACCCTATCCATTCCCCCTCAGTCTCTTACACTGTAAAGAAAGAGGTCCTACCTTGTCCAATTTCTCCTTATAACTCAATGCCTTGATTCCTGACAACATCCTTGTAAATTTCTTTTGCACCCTTTCCAGTTTAATAACCTGCTTCCTGGAGCAAGGTGACCAAAACTGAACACAATACTCCAAGTCCAGCCTCACCAACGTCCTGTACAACTGCAACATAACTTCCCAACGTCTACACTCAATGCCCTGACTGATGAAGGCCAGTGTGTCAAAGACTTTCTTCACTGCCCTATCTAACTGTGACTCTACTTTCAGAGAACTGTGAATCTGAACTCCCAAGGTCCCTCTGTTCCACTATACTCCTGAAGGCCCACCATTTACCATGAAACTCCTACCTTGATGTGACTTTCCAACTTGCCTACATTAAATTCCATTTGCCATTTTTTAAAATTAGATTAGATTACATTACAGTGTGGAAACAGGCCCTTCGGCCCAACAAGTCCACACCGACCCACCAAAGTGCAACCCACTCGTACCCCTTCATTTGCCCCTTACCTAACACTACGGGCAATTTAGTATGGCCAATCCACCTGACCTGCACATCTTTGGACTGTGGGAGGAAACCGGAGCACCCGGAGGAAACCCACGCAGACACGGGGAGAATGTGCAAACTCCACACAGTCAGTCGCCTGAGTCGGGAATTGAACCCGGGTCTCTGGCGCTGCGAGGCAGCAGTGCTAACCACTGGGCCACCGTGCCAACTTTCCGAGCTGATCAAGGTCCTGCTGTAATTTCTGACAACCTTCCACACTGTCCACGATATCGCTGATTTTAGTGTTGTCTGCAAATTTACTAATCATGCCTTATACCTTCTCATCCAAAACATTGATATAGATAACAAATAGTAATATGCCTAGCACCGACCCCTGATGCAATCCACTAGTCACGTGTCTCCAATCTGAACAAGCATCCTTTCACTATCACCCTCTGCTTCCTACCATTAAGCAATTGTGTATCCAATTTACCAGCTCCCTGGAATCTAAGAGTAGTCCATTATATGGAACCTTAGCAAAGGCCTTACTGAAAACCATTTAGACTACATCTACTGCCCTGCCCTCATTAACCTTCCTGATCACTTCAAAGAACTCTGACAAATTTATGAGGCATGATCTCTCATACACAAAGCCATGTTGACCACTTCTAATCAAACCCCGTCTTCCCATTCGCGTCTCCTCAGATACTGAGGCAGTCTGTGTTCAAATGCAACAAGATCGGGATAATATTCAAGCTTGGACCGACAAGTGGCAAGTAACATTCGCGCCACACAAATGTCAGACAATGACCATCATCAATAAGAGACACTCACCACCACCCCTTGCCACTGAAAGATACTACCATCACTGAATCCCCCACTGTCAACATCCTTGGGTTACCATTGACCAGAAATGCGACTGGACTAGCCACATCAACAGTGGCTACAAGAGCAGGTCAGAGACTAGGGATACTACAGCGAGTAACTACCCTCCTTACACCCCAAAGTCTAGCCACCATCTACAAGGCACAAGTCAGGAATGTGATGGAATACTCCTCACTTGCCTGGATGGGTGCAGCTCCAACAACACTCCAGAAGTGTTTGATAAGGTTCCCCATAGTAGGCTGATGAAGAAAGTGAAGTCACATGGGGTCCGGGGTGTTTGAGCTCGATGGATAGAGAACTGGTTGAGCAACAGGAGACAGAGTAGGAGTGGAAGGGAGTTTCTCAAAATGGAGACCTGTGACCAGTGGTGTCCCACAGGGATCCATGCTGGGGCCACTGTTGCTTGTGATATATGTAAGGTACGGGTGGTCTGATTAGCAAGTTTGCAGATTACACTAAGATTGGTGGAGTAGCAGATAGTGAAGGGGACTGTCAGAGAAAACAGCAGAATATAGATAGACTGGAGAGAAATGGCTGATCTAGTTCAATCTGGACAAATACGAGATGATGCATTTTGGACGGTGGAATTCCAGAACAAACTATACAGTAAATGGAAAGGTCCTGGGGAAAACTGATATACAGAGAGATCTGGGTGTTCAGGTCCATTGTTCCCTGAAGGTGGTAACACAGGTCAGTAGAGTGGTCAAGAAGGCATACAGCATGCTTTCCTTCATCGGACGGGGTATTGAGTACAAGAGTTGGCAGGTCATGTTACAGTTGTATAAGAATTTGGTTTGGCCACATTTGGAATACTGTGTACAGTTCTGGTTGCCACATTACCAAAAGGATGTGGTTGCTTTGGAGACAGTGCAGAGGAGGTTCACCAGGATGTTGCCTGGTATGGAGGGCACTAGCTATGAAGGGAGGTTGAGTAGATGAGGATTATTTTCATTGGAAAGGAGGTTTGAGGAGGAACCTGTTTGAGGCCTGCAAAATCATGAGAGGTATAGACAGGGTGGATAGCAAGACTCCATTAGGGGCCACGAGTTCAAGGTGAGAGGGGAAAGGTTTTGAGGAGATATACGTGGAAAGCTCTTTACGCAGAGAGTGTTGCCAGTGGAGATGGTAGGGACAGGAACGATGGTGTCATTTAAGATGTATCTAGACAGATACATGAATAAGCGGGAGCAAAGGGATACAAATCCTTAGAAAATAGACGGCAGATTTAGATAGAGGATCTGGATTGGCGCAAGCTTGAGGCTGAAGGGCCTGTTCCTATGCTGTAATGTTCTTTGTTCTCTTATTCGTTGGAATCTTCTCAAGTAACCTACCATGGATGTTAAGCTTACTGGTCAGTCTTCACGGTGGAAGACACAAATAACATGCCAATAATTGATTACAAGGTGGGTAGAAATGACCATTATCACTAAAGAGTTAGTATTGGGTATATTAATGGGACTAAAAGTAAACAGTCTCCTGGCCCTGATGGAATGCATCTCAGGCTAATAAAAGATGATGGGGGAAACAGTAATTGTGCTCGTGGTAATTTATCAAAATTTGCTAGGCATCGGGACAGTTCTCAGATTGGAAAACCACAAATGTGACACCTCTATTTAAAAAAGGTGGTTGACAAAAGGTGGGTAACTATAGGCTGGTTAGCTTAACCTCTGTAGTTGGGAAAATTCTTGAATTTATCATCAAGGGAGAAAAATAGCAAGACATCTGGATAGAAGTTGGTCCAGCATGAAGTCATGAAGGGCAGGTCACGTTGAATTAATTTACTGAAATTCTTTGAGGACATTAAGAATGTGGTGGACAACAGGGAACCGATGGATGTGATGTATCTGGATTTTCAGAATGCATTCAAGAAGGTTAAAAATCACAAACACCAGGTTATAGTCCAACAGGTTTAATTGGAAGCACTGGCTTTCAAAGCGCCGCTCCTTCATCACGTGGTTGTGACGGTTCAAGAAGGTGGCAAACAAAGGCTGCTGCATTATGGGTAAAGGTAAAGGTGCACAGCATTATGGGTAATGTATGAGCATGTGTAGAGGATTGGTTAACTAATGGAAAGCAAAGAGTTTTTTTTTCTGGTTGGCAATCAGTGGCTAGTGGTGTGTGCCACAGGGATCAATATTAGGACTGCAATTATTCACAATGTACAAAGATGATTTAGAATTGGGGATTAAGTGTAGTGTGTCAAAGATCAGAAGTGACACTAAAAGACTCTCTAAGGTAAGGCATTTATTTTTTTCTTTTTCATATATTTAAGTGCATTGTTTGGTTTTAGTTAGTTCATATAAAGCTAAGCTTACAATGGCAAGGGACCTCAGACCCGTGGCATGTGCCTCTTGCTTGATGTGGGAGCTCAGGGACGTGTCGGACGTTCCCGACTCTTACACTTGCAAGAAGTGTGTCCAGCTGCAGCTCTTGTTTGACCGCATGACAGCTCTGGAGCTGCGGATGGACTCACTGTGGAGCATCCGCGATGCTCAGGAGGTCGTGGATAGCAGGTTTAGTGAACTGGTCACACCGCAGGTTAGAATTGCTGAGGGAGACAGTGAATGGGTGACCAAAAGGCAGAAAAAGAGTAGGAAGGCAGTGCAGGTGTCCCCTGAGGTCATCTCCCTCCAAAACAGGTATACCATTTTGGATACTGTTGGGGGAGATGGCTCACCGGGGGAGGGCCAGGATCATGGCATCGTGGCGGGCACTGCTGTTCAGAAGGGCAGGAAAAAGACTCGTAGGGCCATAGTCACAGGGGATTCTATTGTGAGGGGAGTAGATAGGCGGCTCTGTGGCTGAAAACAGGACTCCCGGATGGTATGTTGCCTCCCAGGTGCTCGGGTCAGGGATGTCACCGATCGGCTGCAGAGCATTCTAAAAGGGGAGGGTGAACAGCCAGTTGTCTTGGTGCATATAAGCACCAACGATATAAGTAAAAAACGAGATGAGGTTCTGAAAGCAGAATTCAGGGAGCTAGGAGAGAAGTTAAAGAGGAGGACCTCAAAGGTAGTGATCTCAGGATTACTACCAGTGCCATGTGCTAGCCAGCGTAGAAATGGAGAAAGGTGACCAGTGGGTGTTCCACAGAGGTCAGTGCTGGAGCCACTGTTGTTTGTAATATACATAAACTATTTGGAAGAGAGCACTGTTGGTATGATCAGCAAGTTTGCAGATGACACGAAGATTGGTGGAGCAGCAGAAAGCATAAGGGACTGTCAGAGAATACTGGAGGATATAGATAGACTGGAGAGTTGGGTGGAAAAGTGGCAGATGGCTTTCAATCCAGACAAATGTGAGGTGATGCATTAAGCAAGACTAATTCTAGAGCGAATTATACAATGAACAGAAGAGCCTTAGGAAAAGTTGATGAGCAGAGAGATCTGGGAGTGCAGATCCATTGTACCCTGAAGGTTGCTGCACAGGTGGATAGAGTGGTCAAGAAGGCATATGGTATGCTTGCCTTCATTGGATGGTGTATTGAGTATAAGAGCTGGCAGGTCATGTTAAAATTGTACAAGACATTGGTTCAGCCGCATCTAGAATACTGTGTACAGTTCTGGTCACCACATTACCAAAAGGATGTGATTGTTTTGGAGAGGGTGCAGAGAAGGTTTACGAGGATGTTGCCTGGTATGGAAGGTGCTAGCTATGGAGAGAGGTTGAGTAGGTCAGGATTGTTTTCATTAGAAAAAACGAGATTGAGGTCTACAAAATCATGAAGGGTATAGACAGGGTAGATAGAGATAGGGTGAAGAATTCAATAACGAGAGGTCATGCTTTCAAGGTGAGAGGTGGAAAGTTTAAGGGGGATACACATGATGAGTACTTCACAGAGAGGGTGGAGTGAAAGAATTAAGGGTTATGGTGAGCGGGTGGGTAAGTGGAGCTGAGTCCATGAAAAGATCAGCCAGTATCGTATTGAATGGCGACAGGCTCGACAGGCCAGGCGGCCTACTCCTGCTCCTAGCTCTTATGTTCTTATCTCTTTCATCGCCTTCACAATTTCTCAGTCTCAAGACCCAGCGTGTCATAAGAACATAGGAGTAGGCCATCTGGCCCATCAAGCTCTGCTGTTCATTATAATCTCTTTAGCCACGAGCTATATCTAACTCCCACTTGCAAATTCAATGCTTTGGGCTCAGCCACTTTGTGGTAGTGAATTCCAAAGGTTCCCCACTCTGGGCGGAGACACTTCTCACCCTGTCAAAACCATTACTTATTAGACAAAACCCTTCATCCAAACTGATGTAATAATTTGTTTTAAATAAGGAGCTTTAAGTAATCGGTAAATAAACTGGAACTACCCAGGTTAGCTGCTTCACCTCCCTCTGGTCACACGCCCTAACCTTCTGATAATGAAGGCCAACTTTCTGTTGGTGTCCTGATTACTTTCTTCACCTTTTTTGTCCCACAGTGTGTATACATACAAGCTGCAAAGCTATTTTTCATTCCCATGGTCTGTCTTTGTCATTTTTTATTTACCATTTAGTTTACCACTGCGTCTGTATCTTGTACTGCCCCAACGCTCTCAGTTTATACACCTTTTTTTCTCCTTCCCTATACTGTGCCCATCCTCCTGCTGTTTTAATTTTAAAATCTCCCTGATAACACAAGCAAATCCCCCACTGCTCCCAGGCCTGTTGAGACACAACCTCCTTTTTGGATATGTGCTTTCTGTCCCAGAACAGATCTCAAGAATCTGAAGCTGTCCCTTATACACCACGATTCAAGTTGCACTTTGATCCTTTCTGGCTTGCAATTTCTACTCTGACCATAATGTGGGCTATAATCCAGAGATGATTAAACTCAAATCCACTCCTTAACCACCTCCCTAGTTAGAAAACCTGACCTATGGACCTAATTTATTTACACTTTCCATATCATTAATACCAATGTATTTGAACAAACAAACAAACTGGAGCAGGCCATTCAGCCCCTCCAGCCACTTCCTACTTTATTCCTCACACTGAAATCCTGGCTCACTCTGTTCCATCTCCAGAATATTCTGCAGTGTCTCCATGATGTCGCCCCCACAGAGGCAGCACGTTTTGTGGGATTCACACTGACAGCTATAGGAACAGAGTTTTAAACGTTTCATTCTTGGCCTTGCTTTGCTGATTGTATTTAAATTTTGTTTCTGTGTAGTGAATGGTTTGCAGGCAAGAACATTTGGGATCTGGACTCTACTCTCCTCCATCATTCGATGCACATGTGCAGTGGATATTCACAACAGAACGTACGTAACTGTCACACTAGAGCATAGCGTAGAGGGAGCTTTACCCTGTGTATCTAACCCTGTGCTGTCTCTGTCCTGGGAGTGTTTGAATTGTTTGTCTTAAGTTTACTTTCACCCTGAATGATGTAGTATTTTGTGATGCTGACTACTTGTTTGTTTCTTTGTGTACCCACAGGTTGTACCATATTACTCTGTGGACCTTTATTCTGGCATTTGGTCACTTTGTGTCTGAGTCCTTTATTTATCACACAGCACCCATGACGAAAGCGGTGATGGCACCCCTGTTAGTGGCCAGTAAGTAGACCCTGTGATTGGAACTTGGAACGTTTTAAAAGGATATTGATATTGGTCACCTGAGACATCAGAGAGTATTGGCTAGGGACACTGTCACCTGTCAGTTGTGGGGATATAGAGGGTGACTTGTTGATTGAGACAGATTACAGAATTAGCTGTACGTTTCATTCACAAAATGTCACAATTATCCAGATCAACCTAATGTCACAGTATCTGCTTATCCTGTTGCTGAATTAGTTTTGTCAATGGCAGTTTAATTCTGTAATTTCTATTATTAATTGTGTGTAAGCCACTCACTGTCCTGATCTGGAAATATATCACCGTTCCTTCACTGTTGCTAGGTCAAACTCCTGGAATTCCCTCCCTAAGGGCATTGTGGGTCTATCTACAGCACATGGACTGCAGCTGTTCAAGAATGTAGCTCACCCCCACCTTCCCAAGGGTAACTGGGGATGGGCAGTAAATGCTGGCTTTATGAACAAAAGGATGCCTGCAGTAGGGTTAGGGTTAGTATGTTGTGTTAGGTGTGCTGTTTGTTCCACTTCTTTCCACTGACTGTTGCCCTCTCTGTCCTGAGGTTTCTCAATCCTGGGAATGTTGGTTGGATTTCAGTACTTGGAAGATCCTCAAGATGCAACCTCCATTCGACCAAAGAAGAGGATGTAAAGCCTCAGTGGTTTGGCTGCTCAGAGTAATGGTGTACGGGCAACATCCAGATAGGTTTCTGGCTGCTGCACATCCAGCTAGTTCACCTGGGCACACTCTCCACTGCACTTCCATCAACTTCATTCATCACAATCAGTGACTGAAATCCACTGTAAAGACCTTTCCAATATCCTGACGTCATAAATGTATTTTAGAAATGGGAGTCTGTTCAGATTGTGATACAGCACAGGTTATTTGGGCTATCGTATCCATGCTGGTCAACACTAATCCCATTTCCCAGCTCTTTGCCAACAGCTCTGGAGACTACAGTGATGTAAGTGAATATCTAAATTCTGCTGAAATATTACAAGAGTTTTTGATTCACTCGCCCTTTTCAACAGTGAGCTCCAGATTCCCAACATCTGAGTTTTAAAAAAAATTCTTAGCTCTTCTCTTTGCCTTCTGCCACTTACCTTGAATCTATCCCCTCTATTATGTCTCCTCTCAACATTCACTCCTCCAAGGTAATGGCCTATCTAATCTTTCCTCATTGTTCCGATCCTTCAACTCTGGCAGCATCCTAGTAAATCTCCTCTGCACCCTCTCCAGTGCAGTTGCATTCTTTCTGTAATATGGTGACCAGAACTGCACACAGTGCTCCTGCTGTGGCCTGAGTACAGCTCCCTCGTTGCCTGCTTGCTCTTGTATTGAGCAAAGAACAATACAGCACGCGAACAGGCCCTTTGAGCCTCCCCAGGTGCTGCCTTAACCACCTCGTCTACCTTTCAGGCATCTGCAGATACTGGTAATGACATTGGACTGGGAATCTATAAACCCAGGTTAAATCTGTGGGGACTTGAATCAGGCCGTGACAGATGGTGACATTTGAATTCAATAAAAATCTGAAATTAAAAGCTGACCAAATAGTGATCATGAAGTCATCAGACATAGGAGCAGAAATTAGGCTATTCAGCCCTAGTCTGCTGCACCAATCAATCATGGCGGATAAGTTTCTCAAACCCGTTCCACGTCTTTCTAACTGGAACATAATATAAGAGCGAGGAGCAGGAGTAGGCCATCTGGGTCATAGAGCCTGCTCCACATTCAATAAGATCGTGGCTAATCTTTTCAGGCACTCTGTTCCACTTACCCACCCTCTCACCATATTCCCATAATTCCTTTATTGTTCAAAAACAATCTATCTTAGCTTTAAAAATATTTACTGAAGTAGCATTAACTACTTCCCTGGGCAGGAATTCCATACATTTACAACCCTCTGGGTGAAGAAGTTCTTTCTTTCTCTATTCAGTACTGAAACTGTTTCCCCCTACTTTTGAGGCTATGCCCTTTTTGTCCTAGTTTCACCTGCCAGTGGAAACATCCTCTTTACTTCTATCTTATCCCCTTTATAGTTTTATATAGAGTCATAGAGATGTACAACATGGAAACAGACCCTTCGGTCCAACCCGCCCATGCTGACCAGATATCCCAACCCAATCTAGTCCCACCTGCCAGCATCCGGCCCATATCCCTCCAAACCCTTCCTATTCATATACCCATCCAAATGCCTCTTAAATGTTGCAATTGTACCAGCCTCCACCACATCCTCTGGCAGCTCATTCCATACACGTACTACCCTCTGCGTAAAAACGTTGCCTCTTAGGTCTCTTTTATATCTTTCCCCTCTCACCCTAAACCCATGCCCTCTAGTTCTGGACTCCCCGACCCTAGGGAAAATATTTATCCTATCCATGACCCTCATAATTTTGTAAACCTCTATAAGGTCACCCCTCAGCCTCCAATGCTCCAGGGAAAAAAAAGCCCCAGCCTGTTCAGCCTCTCCTTTTATCTCAAATCCTCCAACCCTGGCAACATCCTTGTAAATCTTTTCTGGACCCTTTCAAGTTTCACAACATCTTCCCGATAGGAAGGAGACCAGAATTGCACGCAATATTCCAAGAGTGGCCTAACCAATGTCCTGTACAGCCGCAACATAACCTCCCAACTCCTGTACTCAATACTCTGACCAATAAAGGAAAGCATACCAAATGCCTTCTTCACTATCCTATCTAATTGCGACTCCACTTTCAAGGAGTTATGAACCTGCACTCCAAGGTCTCTTTGTTCAGCAACACTCCCTAGGACCTTACCATTAAGAGTCAGGTTAGAAAGCACAGCACTGCGATGGCCGGGAATCGAACCAGGGTCAACTGGTGGGAAGCCAGCTCTGCTCACCATCGGCTGGCAGTTAACCTTGGTCCTCTTAACAATCAAGAACTTAAATATACTCAATGACCTGGCCTCCTCAGTCTTCTGTGGCAGTGAATTCCATAGATTCACTAATCTCTGGCTGAAGAGGTTTCTCCAGTAGGAGTGGTGAGAGCGCGAACCAGGGGGCTGCTGGGAAGGTAAACTTTCTCTTAAATACTTACCTTGTGAATAGGTGTAGTGAAGGCTCAACAGGAGTGGATGCAGACACGGGGACCGAACTGATATATCCGGGCTGCGGCTGAACCAGAGACACTATGCGTATAGTGTCTTACACCAGTCATCCTCCTATTAAAAAAAAACCCTGTGTGGAGGGCTGGTAAGATAAGGGTTTTTACTTATTCAATCTCTCTTGGCAATTTAGAGCAAAGGAGATGGCGGCTTGGGAAGTTGCATGCTCGTCTTGCAGGATGTGGGAGGTCAGGGTCACCACTAGTGTCCCTGCTGAGTTCACCTGCGAGAAGTGCACCCAACTCCAGCTCCTCACAGACCGTGTTAGGGAACTGGAGCAGGTGCTGCATGAACCTTGGATACCTTGGGAGGCTGAGGGGGTGATAGAGAGGAGTTATAGGGAGGCAGTTGCACCTCAGTTACAGGATAAAGGTAGCTGGGTGACCGTCAGGAAAGAGAAAGAAAATAGGCAGACAGTGCAGGGATCCCCTGTGGCTATCCCCTCAACAATACATATACCACTTTGGGTAATGTTGAGGCAGGGAGCTATCAGGGAAAAGACACAGCAGCCGGTTCTCTGGTACTTTGCCTGGCTCTGTGGCTTAGAAGGGAAGGGGGAGAATAGGAGAGCGATTGTGATAGGAGGTTCAATGGTGAGAGGAACACAGAAGGTTCTGTGGTCGTGAATGAGATTCAGGAGTGGTTTGTTGCCTCTGGGAGCCAGGGTCAAGGATGTCTCTGGTCAAGTCGACAGGGTTCTTGAGAACAAAGAAAATTACAGCACAGGAACAGCCTATTCGACCCTCCAAGCTTCTGGCGATCCATATCCTCTATCATACCTGTTGCCTATTTTCTAAGGATCTGTATCCCTCTGCTCCCTACCCATTCATGTTTCTGTTTAGATACATCTTAAATGATGCTATCGTTCCCACTCCTACCACCTCTGCTGGCAATGTGCTCCAGTCTCTCACCACCCTCTGCGTAAAGAGGTAGGGAGAGCAGCCAGAAGTCATGGTACACATCAGTCCCAATGACACAGCTAGGAAACTGGATGAGGATAAGTGAATATAGGGAGTTAGGTTAGAAGCTGGAAGGCAGGACGAGCAGAGTAGTAATCTCAGGATTGCTACCACTGTCACGGGCTGGTGAGACTAGGAACAGAGAGTGAGTGCAGATGAACACATGTCTGCAGGGCTGGTGTAGGAAGGAGGGCTTCAGATATGTGGACCATTGGGATACATTCTGGGGAACATAGGACCTGTACAAGATGGATCACAACTAAACTGTAGAGGCACTAATGTCCTGGGCAGGAAGCTTACTAGAGCTCTTCATTGCATCAGAACATTATTTCAACGAGCCACCACACACTACAGCACAGAGGGACTATGCAGACCAGAGGAAAATCACCTATACCGTGTATTCAAAAAGAATGGGTACCCAATGAACACAGTCCACTGATTTCTCAGCAATAAACCCAAACAAGCAGACAAAACACATCCGGAAACCCTAGGCACTCTCCCCTACATCAAAGACATCTCAGAAATGATTGCCAGACTACTCAGACCCCTTGGCATCATGGTAACCCACAAACCACCAACACACTAAAACAGCAGCTAATGAACTTGAAAGACCCTATACAGACAACAAGCAAAACTAACGTCATTTACAAAATACCGTGCAAGGACTGTAATAAACAGTACATTGGACAAACAGGCAGAAAACTAGCCACCAGGTTACATGAACACCAACTAGCCACTAAAAGACATTTCCCTCTCTCACTAGTATCCTCACATATGAATGAGGAAGGACACCAAATCGACTGGGACAACACATCTATCCTAGGACAAGCCAAACAAAGACACGCACGAGAATTCCTAGAAACGTGGCATTCCAACCGGAACTCTATCAACAAACACATCGTTAGACCTCATCTTCCACTCTCTGAGAAAAGGAACAGGAAGTGACTTCACCACAGGAAATAACATCACCACAGGAAATGACATCACCAACTCAGAAACCCAAACATATAAATAGAAAGCAGGAATTTTCAGCATTGCTTTGCCTGAGGCCCACTGAAGATGTTACCTAGTAGGGTAACAACATGTCTGCAAATGAACCTTGCAGCTCAGTGAGCAAACCTACATCCAGACTTGGGTCTATTCTCATTGGAGAGAAGAAGACAAAGAGGCAATTCAATAGAGACATACAAGATGATCAGAGGATAGGGTGGAAAATGAGAGTCTTTTTACTAGGCTGATGACGTCAGCTTGTATGAGGGGTGCATAGCTACAAATTGAGGGGGTGGTAGATTTAAGACAGATGACAGAGACAGTCTCTTTACTCAGTGGTAAGGGTATGGAATGTCCTACCTCCCAATATAGTTAACTCAATCACATTAGGAAGATTTAAATAATCCTTGGATAAGGGTGGGATAGTGTAGGGGATCGAGCTGAGAATAGTTCACAGGTCGGCGCAACATCGAAGGCCGAAGGGCCTGTTCTACGCTATATTGTTCTATGTTTGTCCAGAGAGTCAGTATGAGTGTAAGTCAGAAACAGGAAAGGAGCAGTCACGTTAATGGGAGTTTTCTACAGGCCCACAATAGCAACAGGGACACAAGCAGATTGAGAGGCAGATTTTGGAAAGTTGCAGAAGTGTTTTTACAAATACATTAATGACAAAAGGGTAACCAGGGAGAGAATAGGGCCCCTCAAAGATCAGCAAGGCAGCCTTTGTTTGGCGCCGTAGGAGATGGGGAAGATTTGAAACTTTTTTTTGGAACCAGTGTTTACTGTGGAAAAGTACATGAAAGATATAGAATGCAAGGAAATAGATGGTGACATCTTTAAAAAATTCCATATAACAGAGGAGGAAGTGCTGGATGTCTTGAAAAGTGGATAAATCTCCAGGACCTGATCAGGTGTACCCTAGAACTCTGTGGGAAGCTAGAGAAGTGATTGCTGGGCCTCTTGCTCAGATATTTGTATCATTGATAGTCACAGGTGAGGTGCTGGAAGACTGGAGGTTGGCAAATGTGGTGCCACCATTTAAGAAAGGTGATAAGGACAAGCCAGGGAACTACAGACCACTGAGGCTGACGTCAGTGGTGGGCAAGTTGTTGGAGGGAATCCTGACGGACAGGATGTACATGTATTTGGAAAGGCAAGAACTGATTCGGGATAGTCAACATGGCTTTGTGGGTGGGAAATCATGTCTCACAAACTTGATTGAGTTTTTTGAAGACGTAACAAAGGATTGAGGGCAGAGCAGTAGATGTGATCTATATGGACTTCAGCAAGGCGTTCAACAAGTAACACAGGGAGCGCTAGCCATTTGGATACATAACTGGCTTGACAGTAGAAGAAAGAGGGTGGTGGTGGAGGGTTGTTTTTCAGACTGGAGGCCTGTGACCAGTGGAGTGCCACAAGGATCAGTGCTGTGTCCACTACTTTTCGTCATTTATATAAATTATCTGGATATGAGCATGAGAGATATAGGTATTAAGTTATTATTTGCAGATGACCCCAAAATTGGAGGTGTAGTGGACAGTGAAGAGGGTTACCTCAGATTACAACAGGATCTGGACCAGATGGGCCAATGGGCTGAGGAATGGCAGATGGAGTTTAATTCAGATAAATGTGAGGTGCTGCATTTTGGGAAAGCAAATCTTAGCAGGACTTATACACTTAATGATAAGGTCCTGGGGAGTGTTGCTAAACAAAGAGACCTTGGAGTGCAGGTTCATAGCTCCTTGAAAGTGGAGTCGCAGGTAGATAGGATAGTGAAGAAGGCGTTTGGTATGCTTTCCTTTATTGGTCAGAGTATTGAGTACAGGAGTTGGGAGGTCATGTTGCGGCTGTACAGGACATTGGTTAGGCCACTGTTGGAATATTGGGTGCAATTCTGGTCTCCTTCCTTTTGGAAGGATGTTGTGAAACTTGAAAAGGTTCAGAAAAGATTTACAAGGATGTTGCCAGGGTTGGAGGATCTGAGCTACAGGGAGAGGCTGAACAGGCTGGGGCTGTTTTCCCTGCAGCGTCTGAGGCTGAGGGGTGACCTTATAGAGGTTTACAAAATTATGAGGGACATGGATAGAGTAAAAAGACAAGTCTTTTCTCTGGAGTGGGTGAGTCCAGACCTAGCGGGCATAGGTTTAGGGTGAGAGAGGAAAGATATAAAAGGGACTTAAGGGTTAACATTTTTGCGCAGAGGGTGGTGCCTGTGTGGAATGGACTGCCAAGGAAGTGGTGGAGGCTAGTACAATTGTAACATTTAAAAGGCATCTGCATGGGTATATGAATAGGAAGGGTTTGGAGGGATATGGGCTGGGTGCTGGCAGGTGGGATTAGATTGGGTTGGGATATCTGTTTAGCATGGACAAGTTGGACTGAAGGGTCTGTTTCTGTGCTGTAATCTGTATGACTCTAGGTAACAGGGTTGTTGTCATGGCTGACTTTAACTTCCCTAATATTGATTGGAACCTCCTTAGTTCAAATAATTTGGATGGAGCAGTTTTTGTCAGGTGTATCCAGGAAGGATTCCTGACTCAATATGTGGGATTGGCTGACTAGAGGGAAGGCCATATTGGATTTGGTGCTTGGTGAGAAACCAGGCCAGGTGTCAGATCTCTTGGTGAGAGAGCATTTTGGTGATAATGATCACAACTCCCTAACCTTTACTATAATCATGGAAAGGGATAGGAGCAGCTGGTATAGGAAAATATTTAATTGGGGGAGGGGGAATTTCAGTGCTATCAGGCAAGAACTGAGGAGCCTAAATTGGGAACAGATGTTCTCAAGAAAAAGGATGACTGAAAGTTGGAGATTGTTTTGGGAGCACTTGCTCTTAGTCCTGGACAGCTGTG
Organism: Chiloscyllium plagiosum; assembly: GCF_037043375.1. NCBI lineage: Eukaryota > Metazoa > Chordata > Chondrichthyes > Orectolobiformes > Hemiscylliidae > Chiloscyllium > Chiloscyllium plagiosum. The sequence goes on from NW_028270146.1 coordinate 2,163,299, forward strand.
CCCCACTAAGGCAAGGAAGGGATGGTAGGGTAAAGGAACCTTGGGTAACAAAGGATGTGGAACATCTAGTCAAGAGGAAGGAGGAAGCTTACTTAAGGTTGAGGAGACCAGGATCAGACAGGGCTCTAGAGGGTCACAAGTAGCCTGGAAGGAACTGAAGAATGGACTTCGGAGAGCTAGAAGGGGGCATGAAAAAGCTTTAGTGGGTGGGTTAAGGAAAACCCTAAGGCATTTCACACTTTATATAAAGAACAAGAAGATGGCCAGAGTGAGGGTAGAGCCAATCAGGGAGAGTGGAGGGAACTTCAACCTGGAGTCAAGTAGGGGAGGTCCTTAATGAATACTTTGCTTCAGTATTCACTGCTGAGAGGGACCTTGTCATTTGTGAGGACAGTGTGAAACAGGCTGATGTTAAGAAGGAGGATGTGCTGAAAATTTTGAGAAACACAAGGATAGATAAATCCTCTGGGCCAGATGGGATATCCCCGAGGTTACTACAGGAAGCGAGGAAAGAGATTGCTGCGCCTTTGACGATGGTCTTTTATGGCCTCACTGTCCACTGGAGTAGTACCAGATGATTGGAGGGTGGCAAATGTTATTCCCTTCAAGAAAGGGAATAGGGATAATCCTGGGAATTACAGACCAGTCAGTATTATGTCTGTGGTGGGCAAATTATTGAAGAGGATTCTGAGGAACAGGATTTATAATTACTTGGAAAACCATAGTTTGATTAGAGATAGTCAGCATGGCTTTGTGAGGGGCAGGTCATGCCTCACAAACCTTATTGAATTATTTTGAGGATGTGACAAAACACATTGAAGGTAGAGCAGTGGATGTGGTGTACATGGATTTTAGGAAGGCGTTTGATAAGGTTCCCCATTGTAGGCTCATGCAGAAAATAAGGAGACATGGAATACAAGGAAACCTGTCTGCTATGGATACAGAATTGGCTGGACCATAGAAGACAGAGGGTGGTAATAGATGGAAAGTATTCAGCCTGGATCTTGGTAACCAATGGTGTTCCATGGGGATCTGTTTTGGGACCTCTGCTCTTTGTGATTTTTACAAATAACTGGACTGAGGAAGTGGAAGGGTGGGTTAGTAAGTTTGCCGATGACACCAAGTTTGATGGAGTTGTGGGTGGTGTAAAGGGCTGTTGTAGGTTGCAGTGGGACATTGATAGGATGCAGAACTGGGCTGATGGAGTTCAACCTGGAAAAGTATGAAGTGTTTCATTTTTGGAAGGTCACATTTGAATGCAGAAGGCAGGATTCTTGGCAGTGTGGAGGAACGGAGGGATCTTGATGTCCTGTCCATAGATTAGATTACTTACAGAGTGGAAACAGGCCCTTTGGCCCAACAAGTCCACACCGACCGGCCGAAGCGCTACCCACCCATACCCCTACATTTACCCCTTACCTAACACTACGGGCAATTTAGCATGGCCAATTCACCTGGCCTGCACATCTTTGGACTGTGGGAGGAAACCGGAGCACCCGGAGGAAACCCGCGCAGACACGGGGAGAATGTGCAAACTCCACACAGTCAGTCGCCTGAGTCGGGAATTGAACCCGGGGCTCTGGCGCTGTGAGGCAGCAGTGCTAACCACTGTGCCACCATCCCATGATGTCTCAAAGTTGCCACCCAGGTTGATAGGGTTGTTAAGAAAGTGTATGGTGTCCTGGCTTTCATTAGCAGGGGGATTGTGTTTGAGTCGTGAGGTTATGCTGCAGCTCTGTAGAGTCCTGATTCGATCACACTTGGAATATTGTGTTCTGTTCTGGTTGCCTCATTATAGGAAGGGTGTGGAAGCTTCAGTGAGTGTCCAGAGGAGATTTCCAAGGATGCTGCCTGGTCTGGAGATCATGTCTTATTAAGTAATGTTGAGGGAGCCAAAGACTCTTATCTCTGGAGCAAAGAAGGGTGAGAGGTGACTTGATAGAGGTGTAAAAGATGAGAGGCATAGATGGAATGAATAGTCAGAGATGTTTTTCCACAGCAGAAATGTCTATCATGAGAGAGCATAATTTTAAGGTGATTGGAGGAATCACCTGTTTAGAGGAGATGTCAGAGGTCAGTTCTTTTCAGGGTGTGTGCGTGGAATGCATTGCCATTGGTGGTAGTAGAGTCAGATACATTAGGGACATTTAAGCAACTCTTGGATAGGCACATGGATGATGGTAAAATGAAGGGTATGTAGGTTAGTTTGATTTTAGAGTATTTTAAAAGGTCAACATAACATTGAGGGCTGAAGGGCCTGTACTGTTCTATGTTCCTTATCTCAGTTCTTAAAGGCCTTCCCTTTTAAAGCTGTGCCCTTTACGTTTCAATGAGGAATCCCCTTGTCCTTCTAAACTCCATCGAGTATAGACTCAGAATCCTCAAATGTTCCTCATTATGTTAAGCTTGTCATTCCTGGGAATTCAGTTGTCAATTGTCATAAAACAAATCTGGATCACTGTAACCTGTAGGGAAGGAACTCTGCCATCCTTACCTAGTCTGGCCTACACGTGATTCCAGATCCACAGCAATGTGTTGATGCTCAATTAGCAACGATCAGTAAATACCAGTACAGCCAATCACCTCCAAATCTCATGAATGAATAATTAAAAAAAGGAACAATTTTGGTACCACTTTGCTTTAGATTCCAGTGTCTCTGACTTTCTTGACCAGTCTGCTGTGAGGGACCTTATCATATGGCTTGCTTTTGCAAGATATTGCAGGTATGAATGCTGGGGCCTCAATTATTTATAACACTTATAAGTGACTTGGACAAGAAAAGTGAACATACTGTTGTCAAGTTTACAGATAACAGAAAAAAGGTGGGAAGACCAGTGGTGAGGACAACACAGTCTGCAGAGGGATATAGACAGATTAAGCGAGTGCCCAAAAACTTGGCAGATGGATAAAAAAATTCATTGACATTTGGGGAAGCAGGGATGAAACAAGAACAGTCAGCCTGGTTTTGTTAAGGGGAGATCATGTCTAATCAACTTGATTGAATTTTTCAAAGAGGTGATCAGGTGTATCGATGAGGGCAAGGCTGCTTGGATTTAACCAAGGCTTTTGGTAAGGTCACAGTGGGAAGCTGATAGTGAATGTGAGCACCTATAGAATCCAGGAAAAGTTGGCTAATTAGATTTAGAACTGGCTGATTGACTGGAAGCAATAAGTGATGGTTGAGAGGTGCTTTTCTGATTGGAAACTTGTTTCTAGTGGTTTCTGAAATGTGTTGGTGAAGTTGATGAATTGCTCAACCTCTTCACGGGAGCACGAGGTGGCGCCAATGCAGTCATCAATGTAGCGGAGGAAGAGGTGGGGAGTGGTGCCGGTGTAATTACGGAAGATCAGCTGCTCTACGTAGCCAACAAAGAGACAGGCATAGCTGGGGCCCATACGTGTGCCCATGGCTACCCCTTTGGTCTGGAGGAAGTGGGAGGATTCAAAGGAGAAATTGTTAAGGGTTTTTTGGACCAGTTCGGCCAAACGAATGAGAGTGTCGGTGGAAGGGTACTGTTGGGACGTCTGGAGAGGAAAAAACGGAGGGCTTGGATGTAGAGCAGTTGATCTTCCGTAATTACACCAGCACCATTCCCCACCTCTTCCTCCGCTACATTGATGACTGCATTGGCGCCACCTCGTGCTCCCACGAGGAGGTTGAGCAATTCATCAACTTCACCAACACATTCCACCCTGACCTTAAATTTACCTGGACCATCTCTGACACTTTTCTCCCCTTCCTGGACCTCTCCATTTCAATAAATGACGACCAACTTGACACTGACATTTTTTACAAACTCACCGACTCCCACAGCTACCTGGATTACACCTCTTCCCATCCTACCTCTTGCAAAAATGCCATCCCATATTCCCAATTCCTCCGCCTCCGCCGTATCTGCTCCCAGGAGGACCAGTTCCACCACAGAACACACCAGATGGCCTCCTTCTTTAGAGACCGCAATTTCCCTTCCCACGTGGTTAAAGATGCCCTCCAACGCATCTCGTCCACATTCCGCACCTCCGCCCTCAGACCCCACCCCCCCCGACCGTAACAAGGACAGAACGCCCCTGGTGCTCACCTTCCACCCTACCAACCTTCGCATAAACCAAATCATCCGCTGACATTTCCGCCACCTCCAAAAAGACCCCACCACCAGGGATATATATTCCCTCCCCACCCCTTTCCACCTTCCGCAAAGACCGCTCCTTCCGTGACTACCTGGTCAGGTCCACGTCCCCCTACAACCCACTCTCCCATCCTGGCACTTTCCCCTGCCACCGCAGGAACTGTAAAACCTGTGCCCACACCTCCTCCTTCACCTCTATCCAAGGCCCTAAAGGAGCCTTCCACATCCATCAAAGTTTTACTTGCACATCCACCAATATCATTTATTGTATCCATTGCTCCCGATGCGGTCTCCTCTACGTTGGGGAGACTGGGCACCTCCTAGCAGAGCGCTTTAGGGAACATCTCCGGGACACCCGCACCAATCAACCACATCGCCCTCCATGCCGGGGACATGGAGGTTCTGGGCCTCCTTCACCGCCGCTCCCTCACCACCAGACGCCTTGAGGAAGAACACCTCATCTTCGCCTCGGAACATTTCAACCCCAGGGCATCAATGTGGACTTCAACAGTTTCCTCATTTCCCCTTCCCCCACCACACCCCAGTTCCAAACTTCCAGCTCAGCACTGTCCCCATGACTTGTCCAGACTTGTCCTACCTGCCTAGCTCCTTTTCCATCTATCCACTCCACCCTCTCCTCCCTGACCTATCACCTTCATCCCCTCCCCCACTCACCCATTGTACTCTGTTACTTTCTCCCCACCCCCACCCTCCTCTAGCTTATCTCTCCACGCTTCAGGCTCACTGCCTTTATTCCTGATGAAGGGCTTTTGCCCGAAACGTCGATTTCGCTGCTCTTTGGATGCTGCCTGAACTGCTGTGCTCTTCCAGCACCACTAATCCAGAATCTAGTTTCCAGCATCTGTAATCATTGTTTTTATGCAGTGGTTTCTGCAGGGATAAGTCATAACGCATTTGGTGTGCTTGCCTTTCTTGGTCAATGTATTGAATATAGGAGTTGGGAGGTCACGTTGTGGCTGTGCAGGACATTGGTTAAGGCACTTTTGGAATATTTTGTGCAATTCTGGTCTCCCTGCTATAGGAAAGGTGTCAAACCTGAAAGGGTTCAGCAAAGATTTAAAGGATGTTGCCAGGGTTGGAGGGTTTGAGCTATAGCAAGAGGCTGACTAGGCTGGGGCTGTCTTCTCTGGAGTGTCAGAATTTGTAAAATCCTGAGGGACATGGACGGTAAATAAACAATGTAATTTCTCCAGGATGGGAGAGTCAAATCTAGAAGGTATAGGTTTAAGGTGAGAAGGCAAAGATTTAAAATGGTCCTAAAGGGCAACATTTTCATGCAGAGGGTGTTGTGTGTATGGAATAAGCTGCCAGAGGAAGTGGTGGAGGCTGGTCTCATTACAACACTTAAAAGGCACCTAGATGGATATACGAATAGATTAGATTACTTACAGTGTGGAAATAGGCCCTTCGGCCCAACAAGTCCACACCGCCCCGCCGAAGCGTAACCCACCCATGCCCCTACATTTACCCCTTACCTAACACTACGGGCAATTTAGCAAGGCCAATTCACCTGACCCTGCACATCTTTGGACTGTGGGAGGAAACCGGAGCACCCGGAGGAAACCCACACAGACACGGGGAGAACGTGCAAACTCCACACAGTCAGTCGCCTGAGGCGGGAATTGAACCCGGGTCTCTGGCGCTGTGAGGCAGCAGTGCTAACCACTGAGCCACCGTGCCGCCCAATAGGAAGGGTTTAGAGGGATATGGGCCAAACGCTGGCAAATGGGACTAGATTAATTTCGGATATCTGGTCGATTTGGACCAAAAGATCTGTTTCTATTTGTATATTTCTGACTCTAAATGATTTAGACTTGAGTACTAGAGGGTTGATCAGTAATGTCATGGATGAGTCAAACATTGGTTGGCTGGTAAATAGTGAGTATAGCCTTAGACTGCAAGATAATATAAATGGGTTAGTCAGATGGGCTGATAGTGGCAAATGGAATTCAATCTGGATAAGTGAGGTGATAGCCTTGGGCAGGAGAATACATACTGAATGGTAGGACCCTGGATTGTATCTGGTCCATTAAAGTTTCAGAACAGGTGGTGAAAGTGGTTAAGAAGGCATATGTGATACTTAAAATTGGGCCCTTGAAGACAGAAACAGGGGAATATATTATGGGGAACAAAAAAATGGCAGAAGAGTTGAATTGGTACTTCAGATCTGTGTTCACTGGAGAAGACAGAAGCAATCTCCCTGAGGTAACAGTGGCTGAAGGATCTGAACTGAAGGGAATTTATATTTGCCAGGAATTGGTATTGGAGAGACTGTTAGGTCTGAAGGTTGATAAGTCCCTGGGGCCTGATGGTCTACATCCCAGGGTACTGAAGGAAGTGGTTCGAGAAATCGTGGATGCGTTGGTGATTATCTTCCAGAGTTCGATAGATTCAGGATCAGTTCCTGTGGATTGGAGGGTGGCTAATGTTATACCACGTTTTAAGAAAGGTGGGAGAGAGAAAGCAGGAAATTATAGACCAGTTAGTCTGACCTCAGTGGTGGGAAAGATACTGGAGTCCATTATAAAGGATGAAATTACGACACATCTGCATAGCAGTAACAGGATAGGTCAGAGTCAGCATGGATTTATGAAGGGGAAATCATGCTTGACTAATCTTCTGGAATTTCTTGAGGATGTAACTCTGAAGATGGACGAGAGAGATCCAGTGGATGTAGTATACCTGGACTTTCAGAAAGCTTTTGATAAAGTCCCACATAGGAGGTTAGTGAGTAAAATTAGGGTGCATGGTATTGGGGGCAAAGTACTAGATTGGATTGAAAGTTGGTTGGCTGACAGGAAACAAAGAGTAGTGATAAACGGCTCCATTTCGGAATGGCAGGCGGTGACCAGTGGAGTACCGCAGGGATCAGTGCTGGGATCGCAGCTTTTTACAATATATATTAATGATATAGAAAATGGTATTAATAGTAACATTAGCAAATTTGCTGATGATACAAAGCTGGGTGGAAGGGTGAAATGTGAGGAGGATGTTAGGAGATTACAGGATGACCTGGACAAGTTAGGTGAGTGGACAGATGCAGTTTAATGTGGATAAATGTGTGGTTATCCACTTTGGTGGCAAGAACAGGAAGGCAGATTACTACCTAAATGGAGTCAAGTTAGGTAAAGGGGCAAAACAAAGAGATCTGGGTGTTCTTGTACACCAGTCAATGAAGGTAAGCATGCAGGTACAGCAGGTAGTGAAGAAGGCTAATAGCATGCTGGCCTTCATAACAAGACTGGCTAACCGGTCGAAGGCAGAGAGTGGTGGTAGATGGTAAATACTCAGCCTGGAGCCCAGTTACAAGTGGAGTTCCGCAGGGATCAGTTCTGGGTCCTCTGCTGTTTGTAATTTTTATTAATGACTTAGATGAGGGAGTCGAAGGGTGGGTCAGTAAATTTGCAGATGATACGAAGATAGGTGGAGTTGTGGACAGTGAGGAGGGCTGTTGTCGGCTGCAGAGGGACTTAGATATGATGCAGAGCTGGGCTGAGGAGTGGCAGATGGAGTTCAACCCTGCCAAGTGTGAGGTTGTCCATTTTGGAAGAACAAATAAGAATGCGGAATACAGGGTTAATGGTAGGGTTCTTAGTCAGGTGGAGGAACAGAGGGATCTTGGGGTCTATGTACATAGATCTTTGAAGGTTGCCACTCAGGTGGATAGAGTTTGTAAGAAGGCCTATGGAGTATTATCGTTCATTAGCAGAGGGATTGAATTCAAGAGTCGTGAAGTGATGTTGCAGCTGTACAGGACTTTGGTTAGGCCACAGTTGGAGTACTGTGTGCAGTTCTGGTCGCCTCACTATAGGAAAGATGTGGAAGCTTTGGAGAGGGTGCAGAGAAGATTTACCAGGATGTTGCCTGGAATGGAGAGGAAGTCGTACGAGGATAGGTTGAGAGTTCTCGGCCTTTTCTCGTTGGAACGGCGAAGGATGAGGGGTGACTTGATAGAGGTTTATAAGATGATCAGAGGAATAGATAGAGTAGACAGTCAGAAACTTTTTCCCCAGGTACAACAGAGTGTTACAAGGGGACATAAATTTAAGGTGAAGGGTGGAAGGTATAGGGGAGATGTCAGGGGTGGGTTCTTTACCCAGAGAGTGGTGGGGGCATGGAATGCGCTGCCCGTGGGAGTGGTGGAGTCGGAATCATTGGCGACCTTTAAGCGGCATTTGGATAGGTACATGGATGGGTACTTAATCTAGGTTAGAAGTTCGGCACAACATCGTGGGCCGAAGGGCCTGTTCTGTGCTGTATTGTTCTATGTTCTATAAGAGGGATTGAGTATAGAAGCAAAGAGGTGCTTCTGCAGCTGTACAGGGCCCTGGTGAGACCACACCTGGAGTATTGTGTGCAGTTCTGGTCTCCAAATTTGAGGAAAGACATTCTGGCTATTGAGGGAGTAGGTTCACGAGGTCAATTCCTGAAATGGCGGGATTACCTTACACTGAAAGACTGGAGCGACTGGGCTTGTATACCCTTGAGTTTAGAAGACTGAGAGGGGATCTGATTGAGACATATAAGATTATTAAAGGATTGGACACTCTGGAGGCAGGAAACATGTTTCCGCTGATGGGTGAGTGCCGAACCAGAGAACACAGCTTAAAAATAAGGGGTAGACCATTTAGGACAGAGATGAGGAGAAACTTCTTCACCCAGAGAGTGGTGGCTGTGTGGAATGCTCTGCCCCAGAAGGCAGTGGAGGCCCAGTCTCTGGATTCATTTCAGAAAGAGTTGGATAGAGCTCTCAAGGATAGTGGAATCAAGGGTTATGGAGATAAGGCAGGAACAGGATACTGATTGAGGATGATCAGCCATGATCATATTGAATGGTGATGCAGGCTCGAAGGGCAGAATGGCCTACTCCTGCACCTATTGTCTACTGTCTATTGTCTTACCTTTGTTAATTGAGGCATTGAGTTTAAGAATGGGAGGTTATGCTGGGACTTTATAAAACATTGGGTAGGCCACAGCTGGAGTATTGTGCACATTTCTGGAGTTCACATTATAGAATCATGCAGCATGGAAGCAAATCCTTCAGCCAACTGCTGTATGCTGACCAGACTTCCTAAACTGAACTAGTCCCATTTGCCTGCATTTGACCCATATCCCTCTAAACCTTTCCTATCCATGTACCTGTCCAAATGTATTTTAAATGTTTTAATTGTACCCACCTCTATCACTTTCTCGGGCAGCTCATTCCATATACACACCATCTTCCATATACACACCATCTTCCATATACACACCATCTTCCATATACACACCATCTTCCATGTGAAAAAGTTGTCCCTTCGATCCTTTTTTTTTATTTTCTCCTCTCACCTTTAAACCTGTGTCCTCTAGTTTTGGACTCTTCAACCTTGGGGAAAAGATCTTGGCAATTCACTTTATCCATGCTCCTCATGATTTCATAAACTTCATAAGGACGCCCCTCAGCCTCTGAAGCTCCAGAGAAAAGAGTCCCAGCCTATCCAGTCTCTCCCTATAATTCAAACCCTTCAATCTCAGTAACATATTTGTAAATCCTTTTTTGCACACTTCCAGTTTAATAACATCCTTCCTACAGTAGGTGACGAGAATTGTACGCAGTACACCAAATGTGGTGTTACCAATGTCTTACCAGCCATAACATGATGTCCCAACTCCTATAGTCAGTGCTCTTACCAATAAAGGCAAATGTGCCAAATGCTTTCTTCACCATCCTGCCTACCTGCAGTTCCACTTTCATGTAACTGTGTGCCTGCATCCCTAGGCCCCTGTTCAACAGCATTTCCCAGGGCCCTACCATTAGCTGTATAAGTCCTGCCCTGCTTTGTCTTACTAAAATGCAACACCTCACATTTATCTGAATTAAACTCCATCTGCCACTCCTCAGACCATTGGCTCAGTTGACCAAGATCCCGTTGTACTCCTAGATAACCTTCTTCACTGTCTGCTATTTCACTAGTTTTGGAGTCATCCACAAACTTACTAAGCATGCTTCCTACATCCTCATCCAAATCATTTATATAAATAGAATAGAATAGCTTTTATTGTCATGTATACTGAGAGATAGTGAGAACTGCAGATGAGTATAGTCAAAAGATTACACCTCGCCAATTACGGCGCTGACTTAGATACAAAGTCCCAGTTACATGATTTGTTACAAAAATAAAAGGCACAGCATTACATGAAAGAGTTCAGCACAGCAGACCACACTGGCACCTCGCTTCCAGGCCACACCCGGTTGAGAAGGCCCTAAAGGAGGAGGACACTGTTCAAGGCCAGAAGGACACCATGTCAATGGGAAGAAAAAAGAAATATTGGAAAGAAGAAAAAAAGAGGAGGAAGAAGAGCAGTTGGAGCTGATGAGCTCTGGCTGGAGCATCCTACTCCACCACCATCTTGTTACAACAAATGATGAACAACAGTGGACCCAGCACCAATTCTTGGTGCACATCATTGGTCACAGGCCTCCAGTCTGAACAACAGCCTCTACCATCACCCTCTGTGTCTTCCTGTCAAGCCAATTTTGCATCCAATTGGCTAGTTCTCCATGGATTCCCATATGATCTAACCTTACGAACCAGCCTATCACGTAGAACCTTTTCAAAGGCTTGGCTAAAGACCATGTAAACAACTCTACCACTGTGCCTTCATCTGTTTTCTTGGTCACCTTCAAAAATCTGAATCAAGTTTGTAAGACACCATTTCCAATGCACAAAGCCATGCTGACTATACCTAATCAGTCCTTGCCTTTCCAAATGCATGTAGATCCTGTCCCTGAGAATCCCCTCCAACGACTTACGCACCATTGATGTCAGACTCACCATTCTGTAGTTCCCTGGCTTTTCCTTGAAGCCTTTCTCAAATAATGGCAAAACATTAGCCACCCTGCAGTCTTCCAGCATGTCACCTGTGGCTGTTGATAATACAAGCATCTTTGCTGTACTGCAATTTCTTCCCTAGCTTCCCACAATATCTTGATCAGGTCCCAGGGATTAATCTACTTTTATGTGTTTTAAGACTTCCAGAACCTTCTGTTCCATAAGATGGCCTCTTTTCAAGACATCACTGGTTATTTCCTGGAGTTCCGTAGCTTCCATGTCTTTCTCCACAGTAAATACTGATGCACAATATTGGTTTAGGATCTCCTGTGGTCCCACACATTGATGGCCTTGTTGATCTGTAAGGGTCCTATTCTCTCCCTAGTTCCTCTTTTGTCCTTAATGTACTTGTAGAGTCTCTTTGGATTCTCCTTAACCTTATCTGCCAAAGCTATCTCATGTCCCTTTGTGCCCTTCCGATTTCCCTCTGAAGTGTTCTCCTACAACCTCCATACTCCTCAAGGGATTCACTTGATCCCAGTTGTCTATACTTGACAAATGCCTTTTTTTCCTTGACTAGAGCCTCAATATCTCGAGTCATCCAGGGTTCCCTACTCCTTCTAGCCTTAGCCTTCATGTTAGCAGGAGCATCCTGTCCCTGAAATCCCTTAGCTCACTTTTGGAAGTTGCCCACTTGCCAGATGTTCCTTTACCTGCAAACAGTCTTCCCCAATCAACTTTTGAAAGTTCATGCCTCAATTTAGAACTTTTTAACTTGTGAACCGGCATATTCTTTTCCTTAACTATTTTTAAACTAATAGAATTATGGTCACTGGTCACAGGGATTGTTTTCCTTAGAGCAGATGAGACTGAGGGGGACATGATTGAGATGTGTACAATTATGAGGGATGTATACAGGGAAGTCAGGAAGAAACATTTCCCCTTGCTGGAGAGAACAATGACTGTGGGAATAGATTGAAAGTAAAGGGCAGGAGGTTTAGAGAAGATGTGAGGAAGAACTTTATCACCCAAAGGGTGATGGGAGTCTGGAACTCACTAAGGGTAGGAGAGGCAGAAACCCTCAGTATATTGAAGTAGTATTTCGATGTGCACTTGAAATGCCGAGGCACAAGGCTATGGGCTAAGTGCTGGGAAATGGGATTACAAAGAACTTTACAGCAGCAGAACAGGCCCTTTGGCCCACCAAGCCTGTGCTGGCACATAACACTCTAAAATAAAACCTTTTGCCTCCACATGGTCCATATTCCTCTAGTATTGTTCCTGTTCTTGTATCTATCAAGATGCCTCTTAAACGTTACTCTTGCATTTGCCTCCACCACCTCCTCTGGCAGTACATTGCAGGCACTTACCAGCGTCTGTCTATGAAAAACAAAAAAAGCCTCTCACACCTCCTTTGAACATCCCCTTTTACCTTCAACCTATGTCCCTAAGTAATTGACATTCCTAACCTGGGGAACAAAACTCTGACTATCCATGCCTCTCATAATTTTGTAAACATAGAACATAGAAAAGTACAGCACAAAACAGGCCCTTCGGCCCGTGATGTTGTGCCGAGGATTATTCCTAATCTAAAATAAAATAACCTAACCTACACACCCCTCAATTCCCTGCTGTCCATGTGCATGTCCAACAGTCAGCTATTACGTGGGGGCATAGCTTTAAATTAAGAGGGGGTAGGTATAGGACAGATGTTAGGGGTAGGTTCTTTACTCAGCGAGTCGTGAGTTCATGGAATGCCCTGCCAGTAGCAGTGGTGGACTCTCCCTCATTATGGGCATTTAAGCGGGCATTGGATAGGCATATGGAGGATAGTGGGCTAGTGTAGGTTAGGTGGGCTTGGATCGGCGCAACATTGAGGGCCGAAAGGCCTGTACTGCGCTGTATTCTTCTATGTTCTATGTAAATGCCCCTAATGACTCTGCTTCCACCACCACCGCTGGCAACGCATTTCATGTGCTCACAACTCTCTGCATAAAGAACCTACCTCTCCTCTATACCTTCTTCCTAACACCTTCAAACTATGACCCCTCGTGCCTGTTAATCCTGGCCTGGGGAAAAGTCTTTGGCTATTGACTCTATCCATGCTTCTCATTACCTTGTACACCTCGATCAGATCACCTCTCTTCCTCCTTCTCTCCAGAGAGAAAAGTCTGAGCTCAGTCAACCTCTCCTCGTAAGACAAGAATTCCAGTCCAGGCAGCATCCTGATAAACCTTCTTTGCGCCCTCTCCAAAGCCTCTATATCTTTCCTATAGTAGGGCGACCAGAACTGGACACAGTATTCCAAGTGTGGTCTCACCAGGGGCTTGTAGAGCTGCAGCAAAACCTCGTAGCTCTTAAACTTGATCTCCCTGTTAATGAATGCCAAAATACCATATGCATTCCTAACAATTACTTTGAGGAATCTGTGCACTCGAACACCAAGATCCCACTGTCCTCCGCACTGCCAAGAATCTCGTCTTTAATCCTATATTCAGCATTCAGGTTCGACCTTCCAAAATGCATCACTTCGCATTTATCCAGGTTGAACTCCATCTGCCATTTCTCAGCCCAGCTCTGCGTCCTGTCTATGTCGCGCTGCAGCTTGCAATAGCCCTTGATATTATCAACGATACCTCCAACCTTTGTGTCATCAGCAAACTTACTAACCCACCCCTCAACCTCCTCATCCAAGACATTTATAAAAACTACAAAGAGCAGAGGCCCAAGAACAAAGCCCTGCGGGACCCCACTCACCGCTGTCCTCCAGGCAGAATACTTTCCATCTACAATCACTGTCTGCCTTGCTGAAGTCCATATATACCATATCCACTGCTCGACCTTCATCAACCTGTCTCGTCAGCTCCTCAAAGAACACTATAAGATTTGCGAGGCATGACCTGCCCCTCCGAATAGTCATAAATCCTATCCCTCAGAATTCTTTCTAAAACCTTGCTGACCACAGACGTAAGACTGACTGGTCTGTAATTGCCAGGGATTTCCCTATTACTCTTCTTGAAAAGAGGAACAACATTCACCTCCTTCCAATCCTCCGTACGACTCCCGTGGAGAGTGAGGAGGCAAAGATCTTCGCCAGCAGCTTAGCAACCTCCTTTCTCGCTTCCCGGAGCAGCCTAGGATAAATCTGGTCTGGCCCTGGGGACTTATCAATCTTAATGTTTACTAAAATTTCCAGCACATCAACTTCATCAATCTTGATCTGGTCAAGCCTGTTTCCCAGCTCCTCAAAGTTCTCATTCACAACAAGGTCCCTTTCCTTAGTGAAAACCAAAGCAAAAAACTCATTTAGGGTTTCCCCTATCTGCTCAGACTCCACGCACAAGTTCCCTATGCTATCCCTGATCGGCCCTACCTTCTCCCTGATCATTCTCTTATTCCTCACGTAGGAGTAAAATGCCTTTGGGTTTTCCCTAATCCTTCCTGCCAACCCTTTTTTGTGCCCCCTCCTGGCTCTCCTCAGTCCATTGCTGAGCACCTTTCTAGCAAGCCTGTAATCCTCTAAAGCTGTGCTGGATCCTTGCTTCCTCCACCTTACGTAAGCTGCCTTCTTCCTTTTGACAAGAAGCTCCTCTATTCTCGTCATCCAAGGCTCCTTAATCTCATCCCTTCCTACCTGTCTCAGAGGAACAAATTTATGCATCACTTGCAATAATTGATCCTTAAACACTCCCCACATGCCTGTTGTGCCCTTTCTGTGGAACAATTGCTCCCAGTCTGTAAACTTCTATCAGGTCAACCATTAGCTTCCGATGTTCAAGTGAAAACAAACCAAGTTTGTCCAATCTCTCCTCATAGCTGATACCCTCCAAACCAGGCAACGTCCTGGTAAACCCTCTGCAAAGCCTCCCTGGGGAGGCAATGGCCTTGTGATATTGTCACTGGGCTGTTGATCCAGAGACCCAGATAATGTTCTGGGGACTTGGGTTCGAATCCTGCCATGGTAGATGGTGGAATTTTAATTCAATTTTTAAAAATCTGGAATTAAGAGTCTGATGATGACCAGGAATCCATTGTTGTAAAAACCCATCTGGTTCACTAATGTCCTTTAGGGAAGGAAACTGCCATCCTTACCTGGGTAAAAGTGAGGACTACAGATGCTGGAGATCAGTGTCTAGATCAGAGTGGTGCTGGAAAGCACAGCAGGTCAGGCAGCATCCGAGGAGCAGGTAAATTGACGTTTCGGGCAAAAGCCCTTCATCAGAAATGCCATCCTTACCTGGTCTGGCCTACATGTGACTCCAGACCCACAGCGATTTGGTGGACTCTCAACTGCCGTCTGGGCAATTTGGGATGGGCAATAAATACTGGCCTAGACAGCAATGCCCTCATCCTGTGAATGAATAAAAATAAACATCGAGTATGGTGACTAGAATTGTACACAATATTCCAAATGTGGCCCTACTAAAGTTCTGTACAGCTACAACTTGACAATTTTTATGTTCTGTGCCCTGACCAATGAAGGCAAGCACTCCATATGCACGATGGCTCAGTGGTTAGCATTGCTGCCTGATAGCACCAGGGACCCAGGTTGTATTCTAGCCTCGGGCAACTGTCTGTGTGGAGTTTGCATGTTCTACCCATTTCTATGTGGGTTTCCTCCCACAGTCCAAAGATGTGCAGGTTAGGTGAATTAGCCATGCTAAATTGCCCATAGCGTTCAGGGATGTGTAGGTTAGGTGCATTAGCCAGGGGCAAATGTAGAGTACCAGGGTAGGGGAATAGGTCTGGGTGGGTTAGTCTTTGGAGGGTTGGTTTGGGTTGAAAGGCCTGTTTCCACACTGTAGGGATTTTATACTCCTTCTTGACTACCTTATCCACTTACAGGGTATTGTGGACCTGTATGCCTAGATCCCTCTGTATGGTGAAACTATTCAGGATTCTGCCATTTACGGGATATTTCCTTCCTACATTAGACCTTCCAAAATGAATCACCTTGCATTTTTTAAATTAAACTCCACCTGCCATTTCTCCACCCAAGTCTCTAGCCAATTTCTATCCTGCTCTATCCTCTTGCAATCCTCCTCATTATCTGCACCTCCCCCAATTTTTGTGACATTTGCAAACTAACTGATCAGACCAATTACATTCTTCTCCAAAATCATTTATATATATTACAAACAACAGGGGACCCAGCACTGACCACTGGTCATAGATCTCCAATCAGAAAAATACCCCTCAACCTCTGTCTTCTCTGATCAAGTTGGTTTTGTATCCATTTTGCCAGCTCACCACAGATCCCATTTGACTTTACCAGGAGGCAGCTTGTCAAAGGCCTTGTTAAAGTCCATGTAGGCATTGCCCTCAAAAACTCAATCATGTTTGTGAGACACGACCTTTCATTATTAAGTTCATATTTTTACAAATGTGAGTAAATCCTATCCCTGAGAATCTTCTCCATTAATTTTCTGACTAAGGTCATAAGACTCACTGGTGTGTAATTTCCTGGATTATCCCTGTGTCAGTGCTTAAACAAAGGCACAACGTTGACTATTCTCCAGTCCTCTGGGCCTCTACTGTGACTAAATAAGACACAAAGATTTCACACAGCCTGAGCAATCTCCTCTCTCATTTCCCTCAGCATTCTGGGATAGGTCACATTCGATCCTGGGGACTTGTCTACCTTAATGCTTTTCAAAACACTAAACATCTCCTGTTCTGGACATGCCCTAGACTATCATCATATCCCTCTCTGGATTCACCATCCATCATATCTCCTTTGTGAACACCCACATCCTCTGGCTCCATGCAGAAAATGTCCTCTTTTGTCCTTAAGTGGACCTACCCTTTCCCTAGCTACCTTTTTTCTCCTTATATATGTATAAAAAACCTTGCGATTTTCCTTGATCCTGTTTGCCAAGGACATTTCAAGGCACGTTTTAGTCCCGCCAACCCCTTGTTTAAGTTCTTTCCTGCTTTCTTTGCATTCCTCGAGGGCTCTGTCTGTTTTTAGTTTCCTAAACCTTACTTGTGCTTCATTTTTCTTTCTGACTAAGCTCACAATTTCTCTTGTCATCCAAGGTTCCTGAATCTTGCCATCCTTATCCTTCATTTTCACAGGAACATGCTGGTCCTGAACTTTAATCAACTGGCTTTTAAAAGATTCACACATGCCATATGTGGATTTACCCTCAAACAGCTGACCCAATTGACATTTCTCAGTTCCTGTTTAATGTTGTGATAGTTAGCCTTCCCCGGATTTAATACTTTCACCTGACGATTACTCTTATCCTTATCCATAAGAAACAGTGGTCACTGAACCTGAAATGGTTTCTCATTGAGACTTTGATCATTTGACCGGGATCACTCCCCAATATTAGGTCTAGTATGGCCCTTCCTGAATTGGACTATTTACAGTTTGTTTCAAGACACCCTCCTGAATACACCCAACAAACCCCCATCTAAGGGAGTCCCAGTCACTATGTGGGATGTTAAAATCTCTCACCACATCAACCCCGTTGTTATCACATTTTTCAGTCTCCCACTGGCTGTTGGGATTAGAATAATTAGGTAGCTGTTTTTGACCAGTGTGGACTCAATGGGCCAAGGGCATTTAACTCTATAGAATATAATATGGGAAAATGTGTGCTTATGCATTTTGGCATAAATGGAATAAGACTGCAGAAAGCTACAGCACAGAGGGGTTTGGAAGCCTTTGTCCATGAATCACATAAAAGTAGTATCAAAGTTCAGAGTGTAAGAAGGAAGGCTAATGGTATGTTGGTCTTATTTTTCAAAAGGAATGGAATATAAAGGTAGGCAGGATTCGCTGATTATGGAAGGCATTACTCAGATACAATTGGATTACTATGAACAGTTTGTGCCCCTCACTTAAGGAAAGACAGACTGATATTGGAATCAGTCCAGAGAAGGGAGGCGAAGGGACTGTCTTGTAAAGAGACATAGATTAGCCTGGAATGTAGAAAAATGAGAGGCAACTTAATTGAAGCATACAAGATTCTCTGGGAGATTGACGATTGATGCAGAGAAGTTATTTCCCCTTGTGGGAGAGTCTAAGACCAGAAAGCAAAACCTACGCAAAAGGGGTCACTCATTTGATACAGAAATGAGAAATAAGTTCTTTTCTTACAGTGTAGTAAATCTGTGGAATTCTTTACTGCAGGCAAGTGTTGAAGCTGAGTTGTTAAGTTTAACTTAAGGCTGAGATAGATCCCCTGTAAGGGGATCAAGGGATATGGGGAAAAGTCAAGAAAATGGAGTTAAGGATGATCAGATCAGCCATTATCTCATTGAGTGGCACAACAAATTTGATGGGCTGAACAGTCTGCTTCTTATGATTCTAATGATCAGACTGGATGTAAGAAACTCCATTCTTTAGCTAACAACTTCTGTTAAGACATGGAGGTGGACCTTTCTGCTACTTCCTCCCCTATCAGCGTTCCGAAAAGACCACTCCCTCCGTGACTCCCTCGTCAGGTCCACACCCCCCACCAACCCAACCTCCACTCCCGGCACCTTCCCCTGCAACCGCAAGAAATGCAAAACTTGTGCCAACACCTCCCCCCCGTACTTCCCTCCAAGGCCCCAAGGGATACTTCCATATCCGCCACAAATTCACCTGCACCTCCACACACATCATCTATTGCATCCGCTGCACCCGATGTGGCCTCCTCTATATTGGGGAGACAGGCCGCCGACTTGCGGAGCGTTTCAGAGAACACCTCTGGGACACCTGGACCAACCAACCCAACCACCCCGTGGCTCAACACTTCAACTCCCCCTCCCACTCCACCAAGGACATGCAGGTCCTTGGACTCCTCCATCGCCAGACCATGGCAACACGACGGTTGGAGGAAGAGTGCCTCATCTTCTGCCTAGGAACCCTCCAACCACAAGGGATGAACTCAGATTTCTCCAGTTTCCTCATTTCCCCTCCCCCCACCTTGTCTCAGTCAAATCCCTCGAACTCAGCACCGCCTTCCTAACCTGCAATCTTCTTGCTGACCTCTCTGCCCCCCACCCACTCCAGCCTATCACCCTCACCTTGACCTCCCTCCACCTATCGCATTTCCAACGCCCCTCCCCCAAGTCCCTCCTCCCTACCTTTTATCTTAGCCTGCTGGACACACTTTCCTCATTCCTGAAGAAGGGCTTATGCCCAAAACGTCGATTCTCCTGTTCCTTGGATGCTGCCTGACCTGCTGCGCTTTTCCAGCAACACATTTTCAGCTTTCTACTACTTCAACCAAACACACAGAAAAGCTCACCTCGTCTCGTAATCTGTTAAAGTATGAGTGACAGAGAACTCCCAAATTCCACTATTTAAAGAAAAATGTCAGTTATATTCTTTAACTCTTAAAGTGAACATTAAACAACAACTATTTACAACTCTAAGCCTCCTTTCTCTTAAAGGCCAACTCTATAACAACATACTGATCCTATACAAGCCCCTATTAAAATTACATCAATTTAATTTTCAAAACCACCCAGCAGCTGTAGTTGTTGGTGTCGGTCATCTTCTGTCTTTTGCTGCAAAGTTGTTTCATATGAAAAAGCTACCTTTGATAGAGAGTGTTTTGAATTGCAGTCTCTCTCTAGATGGCAGGTTGTTTTGTCTCTCTCTAACTTTAAAAATGTCTGCTTTTTTAATACCCCAAACATCAGATCATCTCATTGGTTCAGTGCTGTCAAAATGGTAAAATTCAAATTCAATTGGGTTTTAGTATTCTGGGGCATAATTTAAATTGATTGGTTAAATTCAAACTGTTGTGAAAACAGCCAAATGTTACATATTCTCAAGTTTCCAGTACACTCTGAGACTGCAAGTCAGTCATATGACAAGTGCCTGCTGCTTCTCAGTGTAAAACATTTTTCACTCTCTGTTAAAGGTTCAGCACATGCCTTTAACTTCATAACATCTCCCCCCTTAAGAAAAAAATGAACCATCTTGATGAAAAGATGTCTTCATTTTTATTTTCCTAATTTTTAACCCTATTACAATGAAATATATATCTAACATGGGTATCTGTTCAATCTTATCTATACTTTATCCATTAAATCTTCAATAACACATCTGCTATCACATTCTTATTACCTGCAACATGTATGGTTTGTAAATTAAAAGTCTGTAACGTAAGACTCCAGCAAAATAGTCTCATATTTTTGTGTTTGAATCATTCCAAGAATGTAAGAGGATTGTGATCTGTGTACACAGCCGTCTTCGACACATTGTTCATCACATAAACATTAAAATGTTGTAATGCCAGTAACAAACTCAATCATTCCTTTTCAACGATAGAGTATTTTCTCTGGTGGATGTTGACTTTGAAAAGTAGAAACTTTATTGCTGGAACAGCTCAGCAGGTCAGACAGCATCTAGGGAAAAGGAGATTCGACGTTTCGGGCACATGCCCTTCCTCAGGATTAATGCTATTGTGCATGAGGTGGAAGTAGGGAATGCTGTTCCAATAAAATAGCACCCCTACAGACTTAATCCCGAAATGTGCCCGAAACGTCGAATCTCCTTTTCCCTAGATGCTGTCTGACCTGCTGAGCTGTTCCAGCAATAAAGTTTCAGCTTTGATCTCCAGCGTCTGCAGACCTCACTTTCTCCTCGACTTTGAAAAGTAACCAACTGGCTGTTCAATTCCATCATCATCTTCCTGAGCAGTTTAGCTCCTGTGTCACTAGCATCGATTGCAACTTTGAAGTGTTTCAAAACGTTTGGTGTAGCTAAAACCGGTGCAGCGGTTAATACTACTTTTAAATTGGCAATTGCCTCCTGGTTTTGTTCTGTCCACCCAGATTTTGAGTTCTTCTTCAGTAAATCTGTTAGCAGTGCCACTACGCTGCTGAAGTTTGGAATAAACTTCCGGGAGAATCCGCTTTCTCCCAAAAATCAAAGCACTTTTCTTCAAGGTTGATTGTGGAAATTCCTCGATGGCCTTTGTTTTGGTATTCCTTGGGGTCAACCTTCCATGACCGATGTTATGTCTCAAGAACGTCACCTCTGCATTCACGAATTCTGTTTTCTTTAAGTTTATTACTACTTTTGTTTCTCTTAATTGTTTAAAGAGCTCTGCGTACTGTACCATGTGATCTTTCCATGACTCACTTAAGATCACTATATTATTCAGATAAACTGCAGTTTGTTAACCCAGCCCGAACTCTGATCATGAGTCTTTGGAATGTGGCTGGTGTGATCGTCATTCCAAAGGGCATCACTTTAAACTGATATAGTCCATTTGCAGTTACAAACACAGAAATTTATTTCGCTTTCTCTGATGAATGTACTTGCCAATAACCACGCAGTAAGTCCAACTTTGTGATATAGCTGGCTTGTCCAACTTTCTCTATACAGTCCGATTTTGTTACAGTGTTGATCTTCCGATACTCCACACAAACCATTGAGTCCCGTCAGGCTTGGGAACTAACACGATCAGTGAACTCCACTCGCTCTGACTCAGTTCGATGATATCTTCGTTGAGCATCACATCCACTTCCTTCTGGACCTGTGTGACTTTGAGAGGATTAAGTCTGTAGGGGTGCTATTTTATTGGAACAGCATTCCCTACTTCCACCTCATGCACAATAGCATTAATCCTCGCCATCCTATTGCTGCATGTGCCTGCATACTACTGCAACAAACCTTTCAACTGGGTTCTTTGCTCCTGAGGCAGATACTTCACTAACCTATCCCACTCCTCAAGGACCTCCTCATTGTTTAACATATTTCAAAGCACGTCAAACTCCACGACATCTTGATTTGATTCCTCACTCTGCGGGCCAGAAACTAACACCTAATTCTCCAGTTCCCTCTCTCTATTACAATAAGGTTTCAACATATTCACACAACACACCCGATACAGTTTTTTCTATCCAGCATCTTTACCAGATAGTTTACCTGACTCAACATTTTCTCAATTTGATAAGGACCACCAAACCTTGCTTTGAAGGGATCTCCTGCCACTGGGTACAACACTAATACATCATCCCCTTGGGAAAATGTTCGAATTTCAGAGTTTTTATCTGCCACCTGCTTCAAACTAATTTGGCAGGGGGATGGGATCCGGACTTGTAGTCCAGCAAGTAGGTTAGCTGTTTGTCAGGATGCCCAAGACTGTAGGGAGGCTGTGGAGAAGGTAGCACTGACAGGGACTACTTGCGGACACAGAGATGGGCTCAAGTGCGTATACTTCAACGCAAGGAGTATCAGAAATAAGGTGGGTGAACTTAAGGCGTGGATCGGTACCTGGGACTACGATGTTGTGGCCATCACGGAAACGTGGATAGATGTGGGACAGGAATGGCTGTTGGAGGTTCCTGGTTACAGGTGTTTCAGTAAGATTAGGGAGGGTGGGAAAAAAGGAGGGGGGGTGGCATTGCTAATTAGAAATGGTATAACGGCTGCAGAAAGGAAGTTTGAGGGGGATCTGCCTCTGGAGGTAGTATGGGCTGAAGTCAGAAATAGGAAAGGTGCAGTCACCTTGTTGGGTGTTTACTATAGGCCCCCCAATAGCAGCAGAGATGTGGAGAAACAGATTGGGAAACAGATTTTGGAAAGGTGCAGAAGCCACAGGGTTGTAGTCATGGGCGACTTCAACTTCCCAAATATTGATTGGAAGCTCTTTAGATCAAGTAGATTGGATGGGGCGGTGTTTGTGCAGTGTGTCCAGGAAGCTTTTCTAACGCAGTATGTAGATTGTCCAACCAGAGGGGAGGCCATATTGGATTTGGTACTCGGTAATGAACCGGGACAAGTGGTGGGCTTGTTAGTGGGTGAACATTTTGGTGATGGTGACCACAATTCTGTGACTTTCACCTTGGTTATGGAGAGAGATAGGTGCGCACAACAAGGTAGATTTTATAATTGGGGGAAGGGAAATTACGATGCTGTAAGGCAGGATTTGAGGAGCATACGTTGGGAGCATAGGCTGTCAGGGAAGGATGTGGTGGAAATGTGGAACTTTTTCAAAGAGCAGATACGACGTGTCCATGATATGTATGTACCTATCAGGCAGGAAAGAAATGGTCGTGTGAGGGAGCCTTGGTTGACGAGAGAGGTTGAATGTCTGGTAAAGAGGAAGAAGGAGGCTTACATAAGGTTGAGGAAACAGGATTCAGACAGAGCAGTGGAGGGATACAGGATAGCCAGAAGGGACCTGAAGAAAGGGATTAGGAGAGCTAAGAGAGGGCATGAAAAATCGTTGGCAGATAGGATCAAGGATAACCCCAAGGCATTTTATGCGTATGTGAGAAACCTGAGAATGACGAGAACGAGGGTAGGTCCGATCAAGGACAGTAGTGGGAGACTGTGTATTGAGTCGGAAGAGATAGGAGAGGTCTTGAACAAGTACTTCTCTTCAGTATTTACGAACGAGAGGGACCGTATTGTAGAAGAGGAGAGTGTGAAATGGACTGGTAAGCTAGAAGAGATACCTGTTAGGAAGGAAGATGTGTTGGACATTTTGAACAACTTGAGGATAGACAAGTCCCCCGGGCCTGACGGGATATATCCTAGGATTATGTGGGAAGCAAGAGAGGAAATTGCAGTACCGTTGGCAATGATCTTCTCGTCTTCACTGGCAACGGGGGTGGTACCAGGGGACTGGAGAGTAGCGAATGTTGTGCCCCTGTTCAAAAAAGGGAATAGGGATAACCCCGGGAATTACAGGCCTGTTAGTCTTACTTCTGTGGTAGGCAAAGTAATGGAAAGGGTACTGAGGGATAGGATTTATGAGTATCTGGAAAGACACTGCTTGATTAGGGACAGCCAGCACGGATTTGTGAAGGGTAGGTCTTGCCTTACAAGTCTTATTGAATTCTTCGAGGAGGTGACCAAGCATGTGGATGAGGGAAGAGCAGTGGATGTAGTGTACATGGATTTTAGTAAGGCATTTGATAAGGTTCCCCATGGTAGGCTTATGCGGAAAGTCAGGAGGCATGGGATAGAGGGAAATTTGGCCAATTGGATAGAAAACTGGCTAACCAGTCGAAGGCAGAGAGTGGTGGTAGATGGTAAATATTCAGCCTGGAGCCCAGTTACAAGTGGAGTTCCGCAGGGATCAGTTCTGGGTCCTCTGCTGTTTGTAATTTTTATTAATGACTTAGATGAGGGAGTCGAAGGGTGGGTCAGTAAATTTGCAGATGATACGAAGATAGGTGGAGTTGTGGACAGTGAGGAGGGCAGTTGTCGGCTGCAGAGGGACTTAGATATGATGCAGAGCTGGGCTGAGGAGTGGCAGATGGAGTTCAACCCTGCCAAGTGTGAGGTTGTCCATTTTGGAAGAACAAATAAGAATGCGGAATACAGGGTTAATGGTAGGGTTCTTAGTCAGGTGGAGGAACAGAGGGATCTTGGGGTCTATGTACATAGATCTTTGAAGGTTGCCACTCAGGTGGATAGAGTTTGTAGGAAGGCCTATGGAGTATTATCGTTCATTAGCAGAGGGATTGAATTCAAGAGTCGTGAAGTGATGTTGCAGCTGTACAGGACTTTGGTTAGGCCACAGTTGGAGTACTGTGTGCAGTTCTGGTCGCCTCACTTTAGGAAAGATGTGGAAGCTTTGGAGAGGATGCAGAGAAGATTTACCAGGATGTTGCCTGGAATGGAGAGGAAGTCGTACGAGGATAGGTTGAGAGTTCTCGGCCTTTTCTCGTTGGAACGGCGAAGGATGAGGGGTGACTTGATAGAGGTTTATAAGATGATCAGAGGAATAGATAGAGTAGACAGTCAGAAACTTTTTCCCCGGGTACAACAGAGTGTTACAAGGGGACATAAATTTAAGGTGAAGGGTGGAAGGTATAGGGGAGATGTCAGGGGTGGGTTCTTTACCCAGAGAGTGGTGGGGGCATGGAATGCGCTGCCCGTGGGAGTGGTAGAATCGGAATCATTGGCGACCTTTAAGCGGCATTTGGATAGGTACATGGATGGGTACTTAATCTAGGTTAGAAGTTCGGCACAACATCGTGGGCCGAAGGGCCTGTTCTGTGCTGTATTGTTCTATGTTCTATGTTCTATGTTCTATTCTATGCTGTGCCCTGTTCAGGTACTGTTTAGCTAACTCACCCACCCGATTTAATCTCTCCCTCACCTCAGATACATAATCTAAGTGTGAGATCTCTGACTTTGATTTTGTCAATTTCTCTTTAATTAGTTTCAAAGTCCCTCTCATTTCATGTCCAAATATTAACTCAAAGGGAGTGAACTGAGTAGATTCATTTGGGGCATCTCTAATGGCAAACAATTCGAACGGATACCTTTATCCCAATCATTTGGGTAATCCTGACGCTTTTAGCGTAGTCCTTCAGGGTTTGATGCCGCCTTTCCAAAGCTCCCTGGGTTTCAGGATGATAAGAATTTGATTTAACATGCTGTATGTCTAAGCTATCCATGACTTCCTTAAATAGCCTAGCAGTAAAATTGGTCCGACTGAATCTATCTGGGTAGCCCATGAAGAAAGCTTCTAATTCCTGTACCACCCTTTTTGCCTTAATACTCCGTAATGGAATTGCCTCTGGAAATCTGGGAGACACATCCATTATGGTTAGCAAGTACTGGTTCCCACTTCTAGTTTCCAATCAAACCCGAGTGAAAGGTTCTTCACATGCAGGAATTGGCAACAAAGAGGCGGGTTTTACTATCGCCTGGGGCTTACCTACCATTTGGCATGTATAACATGTACGGCAAAAGTTAACTACATCCTTTTGAACCTTAGCCTGAGTCTTCCTCACACCTAGGTGACCTCCTACTGGTAATTCATGTGCTACTTGTGTCACTTCCTGTCTGTATGCTTCTGGCAACACAGTCTGCTGCACTTTGACCCATTTCTCCTCTGCACTAACCTGCCTTGGTCTCTATTTTCATCTGAGGATTCTACGTTTAATAACCCTCAGGAATATTCTCTGCCTCCTTTGCCGAGTATGCATCAACATATGTATCCTTTTTTTCTTGTCTTTGTGAGTCCATTAGCTTTTTAGGACTAAGCACTTCTGCCTGACCCTCTGCCTGCTAACTGAACTTCAATTCCTTCATCTTTCTCTTTAGTTTTTGCTTCTGGCTGTGATTTATGACAGTAGGATCTCATTACTACACAATCTGGGAAAATTCCAGGGTATTTTTCTTTTAATTCCTCAGCTCCCTGGTCTTCCTTGAACTTTCTGTTCATCTACATGAATTCTTATCATCTCTGGAGTGATAAACTCCTCCAGCAGAATAATCTCTCTTCAAACCTTATAGGTCGTATCTATTTTTATGGCCCACACCCACCTATCAAAATTACTGTGTTTAATTCATTTGAACTCAATAAAAGTCTGACATGGGTCCTTCTTTATGTTTCTGAACTGCTGTGTGTATGCTTCTGGGACCAATTCATAAGCACTCAAAATAGCCTGGGGATAAATGAGTGCTATTTTGGCTGGCCATGACTAGTGGTGTACGTCAGGGATCAGTGTTGGTACGGCAATTATTTACAATTTATATAGATGATTTGGAGTTGGGGACCATGTGTACAGTGTCAAAATTTGCCGATGACACTTGATGAGTGACAGAGCAAAGTGTGCAGAGGACTGTGAAACTTGCAGAGGAACATGGATACATTGAGTGAATGGGCAAAGGTCCAGCAGATAGAATATAATGTTAATAAATGTGAATTCATACATTTTGGGAAGAGTAACAGCAAAATAGATTATTACTTGAATAGTAAAAAATTGCAGCATGCTGATTGGCAGAGGGATCTGGGTGTCCTTGTGCATGAATCACAGAAGGTTGGTCTGCAGATACAACAGGTAATCAGGAAGGCAAATGGAATGCTGTCCTTCATTGCTAAAGGAGTTGAGTTTAAAAGCAGGGAGGTTATATTGCACTTTGCTGGTGAGGCCACACCTGGAGTAGTGTGTGCAGCTTTGGTCTCCTTACTTGGGAAAGGATGTATTGGCACTGGAGGGGGTGCAGAGGAGGTTTGCGAGGTTGATTCTGGAGTTGAGGGGGTTGGCTTATGAGGAGAGACTGACTAGACTGGGATTATATTAATTAGAATTCAGAAGAATGAGGGGGGACCTGATAGAAACATAGAAAATTCTGAAGGGAATCAATAATATAGAAATAGAACATAGAACAATACAGTGCAGAACAGGCACTTCGGCCCTCAATGTCGCACTGACCTGTGAGCTAACCTAAGCCCATCCCCCTACACTATCCCATCATCATCCATATGTTTATCCAAGGATTGTTTAAATCCTTGTCAAAACTTACTTTCCTATATTTGTGTTGTCAGCAAATTTGCTCACCATATCTTCTACCCCTTCATCTGAGTCATCGAGATGAACTGTAAACAACTGGAGTAGCAGCACTGACCCCGGTGACACACCATTCTTACAACCAAAAAAGATCCGTTTTGGTTTGCTCTTTGCTTCCTGTTAGCCAGTCGGTCTTCTAGCCTTGCCAAATTACCACGCTTTGATGTGCACTCTCTCAAATGTCATCTGGAAATCTATGTACAAAATCTAAATTTTCCTTCATTACCTCAAGAAACTCAATAAATTGCTCAGTTAGGTTTAGTAAAAATATATTTCTGAGGCTGAAAATGATGAGGAAAAGCAAAGGCAACGGAATACGTCTTTTCCTCAAACAAACAAAAACTGCAGAACTGGAAATCAGAAACTAAAATAGAACTTGGTGGAAAAACTCAGCTGGTCAAGCAGCAATTGTGGACAGAAAGCAGAATTAATATTTCGGGTCCAGAGACCCTCTTCCTTCCCTTAATTACAAAACTCTAGCACTCCATTGTAAGCACACTCAAGTACTAAGTTGCACTAAGTTGGCTGAAGAAGGGCCTGTGCCCGAAACGTCGAATCTCCTGTTCCCTGGATGCTGCCTGACCTGCTGTGCTGTTCCAGCAATAAAGTTTCTACTTTTAGATGTGCCTTAGACAAAAGACAAATCTGATTTTCTTATTGAGTATCCAGTTTCAGGTCATAGAATTCTAGAATCATAGAATTTTACAGTAAAGAAGGAGGCCATTCAACCCTGTACTGGTGCATCTTAATGAAGCTGCTGTTTCAGTGGAAATCTTATTAAAACCCTATGTAAGGCTGGTAGCTCGGCATTAAACTGAAATCTAGTTTAAATTCTAACCGCAAACAAAAAAAACAAATGAATAACTTCAACAGGAGTGGAGCACTGGAGAGTCGGAACAGTGGCTGGTATCAGTTCTGGATGTTTCAGATCCGGTCAGATGTTTCAAAGCCTATGGCATTGAATCCTAAAGACAAGCTGCACCCATCCAGATGAAACATTAATCAAAACATCAGACTGGATATTATCCAAAACACCAATTTGCATTCAGGATATAAATATAAAATATGTTTTAATTGCAACTGAAAAAAATGTACCTTTTACAAGAAATATTGTTTTAAACTGTGTAATCAATCAGAAGAGATTACCAGGGATTGGCATTTAAACGGTGCTTGCCCATGTAAATGTGAACACTATAATAAAACTGAACTGCTATGAAACATTTGTTAAGGTGCTCACTGGCTTAGATATAGGTTTCCCCCTATGATTATAACATGGTTACAGCTCAGCATGAGGCCATTTGGTTCATTATGCCCATGCTAGCACAGCAAGAGCAATAGGCAGAGTTCATTTTCCTGCCATTACTCAATAGCCCTGTAAATGTTTCCTCATTAGCAACCGAACCAATTATTTTCTGAAAGCCATAAATGACCTTCCCTTCAAAACATTTTCATGCAGCACATTCCAAATCTCGACCACAGAGAGTCACAGAATTGTTACAGAGCAAAGAAGGCCATTCAGATCATTATTTGTGCACAGATGCTCCCACTCAGCAACACGATTTTCTGTACCAAAACATATCTTTCCTCGAATCATTACTTATTGTTTCTTTTGCAAATCATGCATAATCTGTGTCCCCGATCCTTTCATGAGTCGGAAGTTTCTTCTGATCTACTCACTTCTGATCCCTCATAATGTTTCAATATCGCTTCTAATATAATGTGTTTCTTCAATGCAAAATGGCTTTAACGCAATTGAAGAATTTAGACAGTTATGTGTAGAATGCAAACGTTCCTTACCTATATTGGCTAGAATGGGATTTTGGCCCCATTAGTTTAAATGGTGAGACTATTGTACGATTTTCTATATATCATGAAATTGCACGAGAATGGAACTATTTCATTATATCAGAACCGACTGTACAGAGACACAAATAGGATAAGTGAGTGGCAAATGAAACGTAATGTGAGAAAATGTGAAATTGTTCTTTTTGGCAGAAAAAGAAACTAAAACAAAACCATATTATACATACAGTGAGAGATTGCCGAAAGCTGAGGTGCACATGACTTTGGGAACCCTCATCAGTGAATTGGAAATGGTTAGTATGCAAATACAGCAAGTAATCAGGAAAGATAAGAGAATGTTATCATTTATCATAAGGGGAATAGAATTCAAAAGTAAGGTGATTAAACTTCAATTACATAGGGCATTGTGAGACCACATCCGTGTACAGGACTGGTCATCATTTATGAAAGATATAAACTTGTTGAAAGCAGTTGAGGGGTTTGCTTGAGTTGTACTTAAAAAGGCAATTTGTGATATTAGGAAAGGTTGGACAGGCTAGGCTTGTATCTGTTAGAGTTTATCAGAATAGCAAGGTACTTGATTGAAATATATAAAATCCTGAGATGACTTGACAACACACCATCAAACCCCCACAACCCACCCAAACCCCAACACAACATCCACACAAACACATTCCTACATATCCTGAAACACCACCCAAACACAGCACCCCACACCACAATACACCGGCTATACGTTGTCTGCCTTCAGTCCCATAAGTTTGTCAAATACTTTGCCCTTCATGATATAGGCTAGATCTTCCCTCTCATCAGTACCTTGTTCATTTGGGATGTTTGGTTTGTCCTCCATTATGAAGACTGTTACAAAACATTGGTTTAAATTATCTGTTCACCATTATCAATTCCCCAGTTGCATCATCAAAGGGTCTCAGTCACATTTTAGCTACTCTCTTTTATTTTATGTTCCTGTAAAAGCTCTTGCTGTTTCTTTTATATTTCCTGACAATTTACTGTCATCATCAACTTTTTCCCTCTTTAATAACTTCTTAGTTATTTGCTGCTGAATCCTAAAACAGATTCCCAATCCCCTGACCTACCACAGGTTTTGCTGCTTTGTATGTCTTAGTTTGTAATTGGTTGGGGTCCCTGACGGCCTTTGTTGAACCACCAATGGTTCATGTTCTCATTGAGTCCTTTTCTTGGACAGGAATTTTTTTTGCGAGTATTACAAAATATCTGCATAAACATTTGCCGTTCCTCATCTACCCACCTTCTCCTTAGTCTATTTCCCAGCCTGCATTAGAACTCTCTTTCTTAATACATCTGTAATTACCTCTACTTGGTGACAATAAGCTGAGACCTGTGTTGCTCTCCCTCAAACTGAATTTGAAATTTCACTATGTAGTGATAACTACCCAAAGAGGTATCCTTATGTTTCAGATCTCTTATTAATCCTACCTCATCTAACATTACAAGATCTAAAACAGCCTGTTGCCAGGTTCTGCAATGTACTGCTCTTAGAAATAATCCCTGATTCACTCAACAAATTCATCTTCCATGTTACCCTTGCCCATCTGATTAATCTGCATATTGACTGGACCAAAGTCAATTAGGAGAAAGTGAGGACTGCAGATGCTGGAGATTAGAGTCAAGAGTGTGGTGCTAGAAAAGCACAGCAGGTCAGGCAGCATCTGAGGAGCAGGAGAAGGGCTTATGCCCGAAACGTTGATTCTCCAGCTTCTCAGATGCTGCCTGACCTGCTGTGCTTTGCCAGCACCACACTCTTGATGCAGATTAAAGTCACCCATGACTACTGTAGTGCCCTTCTTACATGTCTCTATTCTTTTCTGACTTATATTTTGTCTTGGTAACTTTCTGAGACCTTTAAGTGACTGCCTTCCATGACTTCCTTTCCTTGCTATTCCCATATTTCCACTTAAACTGATTCCACAATCTCTGTACCAATATCATGATTAACCATCGCACCAATATCATCCTTTTATTAACAAAGCTATCTCCTTTTCCTTCTTGTCTATTCTTCCAGAATGTTGAATGCCCTTGAATACCGAGTTCCCAGTCCTAGTCACCCTGCAACCACATCTCTGTAATAACTATCAAGTCACATTCTTTTATTTCTATTTGTGCTGTCAACTTATCTTGTTGCAAATGCTGGGACTTTAATTGCCCAAATGCTGATTGGATTTAGTGTCAGTATTAAAGCATAAGAGGGAGAGGAATATCTGAAACCAGTGCACTCTTCATCCCAACAGTGTAGCATGCTCCTGGATTGAGTGCTGTGGAATGAGGTGTGCAAAGTGAACCAAGTCTCAATGAGGCAAAGATGTGGGAAAGAGTAATCATCCAATCACAAGATTTGGACTCGCAATAGGGAAGAGCACAGCACTATTTAAGGTAGAACTTCTAAGTTGGAAGAGGGATAATTTCAATAGGGTAAGGGGGATCTAGTCAAGAAAAAATAACATGATAGAAAAAGCTGTCACTGAGTAGTGAGTAATCTTGAAGGAACAGAAGTTTCAAGTGCAGTCTAGGTGTATTACAATAAGAGGGAAAGGCACAATAAACCAAGGCCAGAACTCCTTGCATGTTCGAAAGATAAATAATGGAATGAAATAAAAATATGATGGCATTTGAGACATTCCTTAAATGAGGTGGAGTCAAGCAGCACTGAAATAGACCCTTTGGTCCAACTCGTCCACACTAACCAGCTTTCCAAACTAAATTAGCATCACTTGCCTTCATTTGACCCATATCCCTCCAAACCTTTCATATTCATGTACCTATCCAAATGTCTTTTAAATGTTGAAACTGTACCTGCATCTACTACTTCTTCTGTCAATTCATTCTATTCACACCAACCACCCTATGTGTGAAAATGTTGTCCCTCCAGTCCATTTTAAATCTCTCTCTGTCACCTTAGTTTTGAACTCACTCACCCAAGGGAAGAGACCTTTGCTGTTCACCTTATTTATGCCCCTCATGATAAGGTCACCCCCAACCTCCTGCGCTAGAGTGAAAAAAGTCACAGTTGAGACTGTGTTGCTGGAAAAGGGTTCTGGCCCGAAACGTTGATTTTCCTGCTCCTTGGATGCTGCCTGACCTGTTGTGCTTTTCTAGCAACACACTCTCAACTCTGATCTCCAGCATCTGCAGACCTCACTGTCTCCCTGAAAAAAGACCCAGCCTATCCAGCTTAATTTTATAACTCAAACCCTCCGTTTCTAGCAACATCCCGATAAACATTTCTGAACCCGTTCCAATTTAATAATATCCTTCCTTTAGCAGAACAACCAGAACTGTACACAGTATTCCAAAAATGGCCTCACCACCAATAATTCTTACAAAGGCATGCCAGAGGTTGTTCTTTCTTTTAAATTAACATGCTCAGTATAGACAGTGACATAACTTGTTGCCAGTTTTGATGCATTTAGAAAAATCTGATATATTTCAAAATAGTGTCTCACGAAGCAAGTAAATCATAATTGGATGATATTGAGTGAATTCTCTAATACAAAAATAACACTGGGGAAAGACTGTTGCAAAGGGAGAGGTATTTCTTTTTCTGTCAGTCATACAGCAAGTTTTTAACCCATTTTGTATGAAAAGGTCAATGTAAGTTTTCTAAGCAATCAGTATACTTAGGCTTTTTTTGTAAAAAGCTATATACTTACACATGCACTTGACACTTTGAACTGAAAGTGATATGCACATCAATTGATCCATCACAAGGGCACAGTTTTAAAGTTTTTCTGGGATTTAAAACCATCAACAGCAACCAATATTCTTCAATAACTACTAGATAGAAAAACTTCTAACTGCTGAAATTTAATAAAATGAGTTAAAGCAAAAAGGCATAATCAGCACATTTGTTAGAGGATGAAATATTACACCAAAGGCTTTTCAACATCAAGGTTTCTCTATTAATTAAATCACATCTGATCTGAATCATAATTCCACTTGTACACCTTAACTCTACAGCATACTATCTGCTCAGGACACACCAAAAGTTGTTTGTTTTGGAAAAAAAGAAAGAAAATGTTGACAGGAAGAATATTTGATTGATTATTTTTATATTAGCTGTGTTCAGGAAAGACCGATCATAGTCTGGTGTGATACTTTGCAAAATACTGTAAACATTGAAAACTATCAAAGTATATTCAGATGTGATGTTCTTGACCTCATCAATGGTGAAGACATTTATACTCCAGCTCATTGCTTCAAAGTTATCATTCATGAGAAACTTGCTGCATTTTTCATTAGCTTTTACTTGAAAGAAATTCAGTGATGAGTATAATAATATGGGTGGTACAATGGCTCAGTGGTTAGCACTGCTGCCTCACAGAGCCAGGGGCCCAGATTCTATTTCAACTGCAGATGACTGGGTGGAGTTTGCACATTCTCCCTGTGTCTGCATGGGTTTCCTCTAGGTTGTCTGGTTTCTTCCCACAGTCCAATCCAAAGATGTGCAAGTTAGGTGGATTGGCCATGCTAAATTGCCCATAGTGTTTAGGGATGTGCAGGTTAAGTGCATTAGTTAGGGGTAAATATAGAGTAATGAGAAGGGGAATGGGTCTAGGTACATTGCTCTTCGGAGGGCCGGTGTGGACTTGTTGGGCCGAAGGGTCTGATTCTACAGCATGAAAACAGACCATTTGGCCACAGGTCCACATCAACCCTCCAAGGAGTAACCAACCCAGACCCATTCCCCTACCCTATAACTCTACATTTATCCCTGACTAATGCACCTAACCTACACATCCCTAAACACTACGGGCAATTTAGCACGGCCAATCGACCTAACCTGCACATCTTTGGATTGTGGGAGGAAATTGGACCCCTTGAAGAATATCCATGCAGACACAGGGAGAATGTGCAGACTCCACCCAGTTGCCTGAAGTTGAAATCGAATCCGGGTCCCTGGCTCTGTGAGGCAGCAGTGCTAACCACTGAGCCACCACGCCACACTTAGATAGCAATAAGATGGCAAAGAAAGAGTATGAAAATAATGACAACTAACATGAATGGTAACCCAAAAGCCTTTTACAAAAATGTAAATAATAAGTGGACAGAAAGTGGTGGAGCCCATTAGCCACGCAAAGTGCGATACCTGCTGAGAAATAGGGAAAATCCCAGCTATATAACTCATAACCAGTGTTTGCTAAGACAGAGTATGCTGGAAAAATATCAATAAAAGGAGAGATGGTAGAGCTAATGGATGGGGTGAACATTGATCAGCAGCTTGGATTATTTTTGAGGAGGTCTTAAAGAAAATCAAAAAAGGAGTGCAAACACCGACACTCAATATATTTCTTTTCATTTTCCTTACCCTGACATGACCGTCTAACTGCAGTAGTGCTTATATTTTCCCCAGTACCCATGATGTGTGTTTGTGTGCAGGTGTGAGACACAGTGAAAGACAACAAGTATACAAATCTTTATTCAATTTCCACCATCAGGAAGAAAGGAAACACCCAAGTGGCCAGTGACAAGCACTGCCCTTCTCAGAGGGTATTGCTGTGTGATCAAACAGTGAAGGGGAGGGCAGGAACTAAATCAAAATAGAGTTGGAAGGGGAAATAATGCACTCCACTCCCCGCGGCGCCCACCTCTCCCTGAACAACTCCAGGGTGTTGGTGGAGACCGCGTGCTCCTTCTCCAAGGACACCTGGGCTCTAACGTAACCGCGGAAGAGGGGCAGGCAGTCGGCCCTAACGACTCCCACCACGGCCCGCTGCCTGGACCTGTTTATGGCTAGTTTGGCCACGCCCAGGAGCAGACCCACGAAGAGGTCTTCAGACCTGGCCTCCCTCCTCCGTACCGGATGCCCGAAGATCAGGAGCGTGGGACTAAAGTGCAACCAAAGCAAAGGAGGGGGTTTTTAAGAAAATCAAAAGGGAGTGCAAACGCCCACACCCAATATATACATGGTCCACGGACTCCACAGCACCACAGAACAAGCAGTTGGGCTGGGAGTCTGTGAACCACCGCAATCTGCGGTTGCAGGGGACTGCTGCCTGCAGCACCCTCCACCCCAGATCCCCGAGAGAAAGGGGGAGGACTCCCGCGTAGAGAGCCCTCCACTGGGGATCCCCACCACCCGGTGGCAAATGGGCAAGATCAGGAGGTTGTATTGGGCAGGCTGACTGGATAAGTCTCCACATTGCTGGTATTCTAGGTCGTTAAGGGATATGGGGTTGAGGGAGAACAAAAGCTGACTCATTCCATCCAGTCTTCCTTGTTTATATAAATAGGAAGCAATGTCAGTCATGATGTTATGGGCGACACGGTGGCTCAGTGGTTAGCACTGCTGCCTCACAGCGCCAGGGACCCTGGTTTGATTCCAGCCTTGGGCAACTGTCTGTGTGGAGTTTGCACATCCTCCCCATGTCTGCGTGGGTTTCCTCCAGATGCTCCAGTTTCCTCCCACAATCGGAAGATGTGCAGGTCAGGTGAAATTGGCCATGCTAAATTGTCCATAGTGTTAGGTGCATTAATCAGAGGGAAATGGGTCTGGGTGGGTTACTCTTCGGAGGGTCAGTGTGGACTGGTTGGGCCAAAGGGCCTGTTTCCACACTGTTGGGAATCTAATCTAATCTATAAAAAAAAGTGCTACCCACCCGTCTTCAACCTGTTGAGGCAGCCCAGTGGCCACTGAGAGATTTGAGATCCTGTCACTAATCCTCCTGGTTTGTTTCAGCTACCAAAGGCACAATTTGGTCAGACTATCAGCCTGCCACCCCATTTCAAATGGCCAGAACAAGGAGTATGGACAATTGAATCCATAAACAATTAACTTCGGAGGGAGATGGTAGAGTTGTAAATACAGTCAGTTCAAGGGAAATGCTTCAAACTCTGAAGGAAACTGTGACCTCAGTCATTACGTGTTAGTTCTGTGCTAGGAAGTTGGAACTGATACAGCACAGGGCTACTGTGCTACTCTGGCGCCTGACCATCAAATACAGTCTGTTTAGAAATAACTCAGTAATCTGGCTTGAGCTTGTACACCAAAGGGGACCTCCAGGTACAAAGTCAGATTGTAGAAACCTGAGCTTTTCTTAGGAAAGATTTAGCAAGGATTTGATAGGAGTTCTTAAACTTATGATGGGGTCAGGGCAGAAATGTTAGGAAATAACTTCTCATTAAGGATCAAGAACTAGAGGACAGAGATTTCAAACAAATAGAGAATGCTGGAGAAGTGGCAGAGACAGAAACAGAGTTAACATTTTGGGTTCAGGGTATGACGTCCTCAGAGCTTCAGTACAGATTTAAGGTGATCAGGAGAAGAAACAATGACGATACGAAGACAAACATCTCAATGCAGTGAGTGGTTAG
The DNA here is from genome assembly GCF_037043375.1 of Chiloscyllium plagiosum. Lineage (NCBI taxonomy): Eukaryota > Metazoa > Chordata > Chondrichthyes > Orectolobiformes > Hemiscylliidae > Chiloscyllium > Chiloscyllium plagiosum. The sequence continues at coordinate 2,199,687 of NW_028270146.1, forward strand.
GATCTGGAATACATTACTTGAGAGAGTAGCAGACAGAAGCTCAATCACAACTTTCACATTGGAATCTTACAAGCACTTGAAGAGTTTTTAACAAGCAAATAAACACAGACAAGTGCAGGCACAGACCTGATTGGCTAAAGGGCCTCCTGTGTTGTAAATATTCCCCCTAATTCTAGAACATACAGAGAATTTTCATGAAAAATATTGCCCAAGCTCTCAGATTATATCTTTAATCAAACTATTTCAAAACATTAGCAACCCAATTAAGTCATTGTTAAGAAATTTTGGAATGCTGTTGCAAATTAGCCACAGACGTGGTGTGCTAAATCAACTCTGACTGTTCAAGAACCCTCATCATTTTGCAGTTAGGTTGGACTAAAAAGATCTTATCAATATTAAGTAGTCCATTTGTCTTTTATTCATGGGCGATGTGCATATCATTGTGGAAGCCAACATTTACTGTCTGTCCCAACTACGTTACTGTGGGTCTGGAGTCATGCAGAAGCCAGATTAGGGAAGAATGGCAAATTTTGTTCCCTCAAAGACATTAGTGAACCAGATGGGTCTGTCCCCAGGACTGGGTTACATAATCGAACAAAGAACTGTGGGTGCTGGAGAAACTGGCAGCATCTGTGGAGAGAAAACAGAGTTAACTTTTGAGTCCAGTTACTCTTCATCAGAACAATGGTTGCATGGTTACCATTAGATTATCTTTCATTCCAGATTTTTATTGGATTCAGGTTTTACCATCTGCTTCAGTTGGATCCAAACCCACGTTCCCAGAACAATTGCCTGGGCAATCTCAATTAGCAGGCCAGTGATATTATTAGTCCACCACTATCTTCCCTAAACTTGAATGTTGCTGGATCTGCATCTCATGTCAAGTCATGTTAAGAAGCAATCAATCAAATCAATCACACTTTAGCCATTACAACCAAGATTTTATTTATAATTCTTAACCTTATCTCATTTTTCAATTTGAAATACCGTTAACTGATCCTGAAAATTGTGCTGCTATTTTCCAAATGTTGTTGAATAAAATCTCACAGTTTTCTTACTGCAAAATAGAGTACAGGCAAGTCAAATCAGTACAGAGCCTGCAAGAGTTGTCCAGCACCCTCAGCTCTATCGAAAGAGCAGCAACGGGGTACATGACGCATCATTATATAGCTGTATCAAACAGTAATCACAATTTCCAGGGGATCCTCTGAACTACACAACCAAACGGTGATGGTTCATTGGCTAAAGCAGAGGCACTTGTCCAGAAACATGAAAACATGGGAGTATCGGGAGTATCTTGGTGTTCTTGTTGTGCGTACTATAGAGAATGAGAGGATGGTGCAGCACACTGGGTCAGCCACCCTTTCCTGTCTTTATTTTAAACATTTTTGTTGAGATCTTTTTAGCAGGCTTTATATTTATTTTAAAAGTACAATGAAGAAGTTGCACAATTATTAGGTTTATCCCATTTTGCAATGCCAAAAACAGCTTACAGACTTGCCCCTCAATACTGTACACCCAGACGTGGACTACAGGCACCAACTGTACATGCAGCCTGTAGGCAAAAACTGTATATGGGCCCGAACATTACTCGGACCTAAACTACAGACACAAACTGTATATGGGCCCGAACATTACTCGGACCTAAACTACAGGCACAAACTGTACAAAAGACCGAACATTACTCGGACCTAAACTACAGGCACAAACTGTACATGGCCTGAATCACACGCAATGGCTGCAGCACACGCTGACTACAGGCACAAGTTACATACCCAGGCTCTAAGTAGACATGGTAGTAAGTACCAGTTATTATTTATGTGGAGTTTTGTTGAAATGTGGGACAGAATATTGTCTTTTTCCCAGGTGCCTGGAGGTGTTATTTATGCTTTAACACCATGTATTGTAAATCTTTCAGTGCTGTGCTGAGCAATGATAGCTGTGAAGGAATTCAAAACCATGTGAGTGAAGCTCTTACAGCACAGTCTATGAATAGCAGCCCTGCTGTGTGTGTGCCAGCACATGTCCCTCAGAACATGAGAGATTTTATTAATGGCCACAATTTGGAAAAGAGCAGCATTGAGTCTTATTATGGAAATGCTTCCCCGCAGCGTAAGGGTTTAGCTAATGCAGACGAAGTGATCATGATACATATTCAAAATACAAGGCTTTGTCAAAATCAGTTTTAGAGAAAATCTGCAGGTATAAAACAGTCCTTGCCCTCCTCATCGGTGGGACTCATGGTGCTGGCTATGTGTCCAAGGCTGTATCCACAAATATAGATGGTTCATTGGAATTCTGTTCATAGAGCTGCCTCGTTTAAGATTATGGAACTGCAGACTCCCTCCTCAGCTTTCCTGGCAAACCGCTGTGATACGTGGGGACAAAATAACAAAGCACACATTAGGAACACAGTGACAATATCCAGCAGCCTCTATTTATTGGTGAAGTGAAGAACAGACTATCACAGGAGCACATGGAGTAGAACCCAGACTGTATTTCCCACTGGAGGTCGCAGTCCTGATCCCAGAGACATTTAAATCGCAAGCCACACTTTCAGTCAGAAACCAAACTATGCAAGCCGTTTAAATGCTTGCATAACAAAAGCTCACAGCACTTTATTACTGGATAGTGTGAATAATGAAAGAGTGAATGGGAAAAGAAACAAAAAAAAAAGACAGATGTCAGTTAGTCACCTAGGCACCTGTTATAGGGGAGAAAGCTCCACATTCCCACTGGCCTCTGGTGAACAAGGGTTTCATGATTTCACTGCTGAAGACTTGGCTCCTAGTTTAACATTATTCTCTCTCTTGGTCTACATTTGGAGAAGGCTATTATAAAGGCATGTCTCCACAGATACCCTGAGGGGGCAATGGGAAGCACTGTCCACTACCAGCCTCACGAAAGGTTATCCTGGAGCTTGTTAAAAGGGCCTGTCTGGTGCAGGATAGAAGTTTTAAACTTTATTTCACAAAACCTGAACTGCACCATAAGGCCAAATCAAGTTTCTCTGTCCATGTTTTTCTTGCCTTTTTTTTCCAGGAACTGCATGTCCCAGTGCAAACACTAATGGCCAACGGTGCAATTTGAAGTCAATAAAAAATCTCTATAATTAAGGGTCTACTAACCATGAAACTGTTGCCAATTGTTGGGAAAAACCCATCTGGTTCACTAATGTCCTTTAGGGAAGGACATTGCCATCCTTACCCAGTCTGGCACACGTGACTCCACATCCACAGCAATGTGGTTGATTCTCAACTGCCCTCTGGGGCAATTAGGGTTGAGAAATAAATGCTGGATGATCAAACAATGCCCACAATCCCATGAGTGAATTTGAAAAGTAGGGCCTTGATTTCTCCTTCATGGCCTTCCCAATTCCATTGACTGGAAAGATAGAGCGGACCAGTAGACCAATGTGGTCACCTCGCACCTTTGCCACCCGCTCAGAGTAGAGGCAGCTCCAGAAAGCTCTTAATTGGGGGCCAAATTTAACTTCTACTTAATTAGTACATTTGAGTTTATAAATATCCGTCTGGGTGTCAGGTTCCCAACTCAGCTTCAAAAATCTGACCTTGTCAGACCTTGTCCCCTGCTCAGTGGTGTGATACTGAGCCCAGAAGGCAGCAGTCTTTTCAGTGAAATCAAGTCTTACTGTCCTTCCCTTCTGGTGATCTATCTGACATTTTCATTTTTAAATATTCCATGTTCCCACCTCCACAAACTATGAACATTCAGCCATCAATTACATAAACAAGGACCTTCCCCACACCTTCACTACTTGCCTTTAAACAATCGCCAAACTTCAAACAGATCATTGTTCATTGCAAACTGCCCGGCTCTCCGGACAACTCCATACAACTCTGTCACGGTAGGCACTGCAAGACGTGTCAGAGTGTGGATATGGATACCACCATTACACGTGGGGACACCTCCCACCTTGTATGTGGCAGGTATTCATGTGACTCAGCCAACATTGTCTATCTCATACGCTGCAGGCACGGATGCCCTGAGGCATGGTACATTGGGGAAACCGAGCAAAGGCTACGACAACGGATGAATGGGCACAGCACAACAATCAACAGACAGGAGGGTTCCCTCCCAGTTGGGGAACACTTCAGTGGTCCAGGACATTCAGCCTTGGACCTTCGGGTGACCATCCTCCAAGGTGGACTTCGGGACAGGCAGCAGCGAAAAGTGGCCGAGCAGAGGCTGATAGCTAAGTTCGGTACCCATAGGGAGGGCCTCAACCGGGACCTTGGGTTCATGTCACATTACAGGTGATCACCATTGCACTACACAGACACTCCTACACACACACACACGCACACACACACACGCACTCCTATGTATGTATATTCAACAAACATACATACACACGGACACACATGTACACAGACACGCACACAGACACTCACACACACCCTTACAGACACACACACTCCCACAATAACTCATGCATCCTCTCACAGACTTAGACCACTCTACACTCACACACAGACATATCCACTCTCTCTCACAGACACGCACAAGCCCTCACCCCAGACACACACACACACACTCCTGCAGACACACACACTCACACATGCACACCCTCACAGACTTAAGACACTCTACACTCACATACACACACATATATACTCTCTCTCACACTCACAACCCCCAACCCAGACAGACAGACACACACACAAGGATCCACATGCACACATACACATGTACATTTGTGGGGTGAATTTGTACTTGCAGCGTTACATTGTACTTTACTCAAAAACTGCATGAATCCATGTAAGAGTCTGTTATCTCACTTTTTAGATTAGAATCAGTCTAAACATTATGGCACAGACAGGGAACACAGGGGGCTAACACCTTCAACATATTGTCCAGCTAACACCAATTGTTACAGTTAACCTGAAAATGCAACTTTTAAAAAAAGGTTTTGTGATTTACACATGAAAGAAGTGAAACTATCATGGTATTCGAACAGATGAAAGATTCAACAAACAATCAAGGTATTTTTCAATGGATAATTTCAGTTACATCACACTGTAAACTTTTGCTATAAATTGTGTCCTCCACAACCACCTGATGAAGGAGCGTCGCTCCGAAAGCCAGTGCTTCCAATTAAACCTGTTGGACTATAACCTGGTGTTGTGTGATTTTTAATTGCAAACAAGGACGTTTTGGAAGAAATGGAGAGAGGAACAGGAGCAGGCCACATGGACATTGCAGAAGCTCCACTGTTCCAGAGGATCTTAGTTTTTGAATCTCTTTGATCATCTTAAATGCTTCAGTTGAATTACCCCTCAATAGCGTATATTCAAGGGAGATATAAAACAAGTGAAGGCAATCGAGCATTATCAGAATTTTTGAAATTTGAATCAGCACAATGCATTTTTCAGATAATCCAGCCTTGGTGAAAAACATTATGCTTGAGGTTTCCTGAAAGCTTCCATCAATTAGGGACACCGTACTTAGCCCACTCCCCAACACCAAATCCCCCAGACCAACCACGCAATCCCACTCCCCATCACCACCTCCCCCACACCCACCACTCAATCCCACTCCCCATCACCAACTCCCCCAGACCCTCCACTCAATCCCACTCCCCATCACCAACTCCCCCAGACCCTCCACTCAATCCCATTCCCCATCACCAACTCCACCAGACCATCCACTCAATCCCACTCCCCATCACCAACTCCCCCACACCCACCACACAATCCCACTCCCCATCACCAACTCCCCCAGACCCTCCACTCAATCCCACTCCCCATCACCAATTCCACCAGACCATCCACGCAATCCCACTCCCCATCACCAACTCCACCAGACCATCCACTCAATCCCACTCCCCATCACCAACTCCACCAGACCATCCACGCAATCCCACTCCCCATTACCAACTCCACCAGACCATCCACGCAATCCCACTCCTCATCACCAACTCCCCCAGACCTTCCACACTATCCCACTCCACATCAACAACATCACCAGACCCTTCACTCAGTCACACTCCCCATCACCAACTCCCCCAGACCATCCACGCAATCACACTCCCCATCACCAACTCCCCCAGACCTTCCACTCAATCCCAGTCCCCATCACCAACTCACCCAGACCCTTCACTCAGTTGCACTCCCCATCACCAACTCCCACAGACACTTCCTCAATCCCACTCCCCATCACCAACTCCCCCAGACCCTTCACTCAGTCGCACTCCCCATCACCAATTCCCCCAGACTCTCCACTCAAACCCACTCCACATCAACAACACCCCCAGACCCTTCACTCAGTCGCACTCCCCATCACCAACTCCCCCAGACCCTTCACTCAGTCCCACTCCCATCACCAACTCCCCCAGACCCTTCACTCAATCGCACTCCCCATCACCAACTCCACCAGACCTTCCACTTAATCCCACTCCCCATCACCAACTCCCCCAGACCTTACACTCAGTCCCACTCCCCATCATCAACTCCCCCAGACCCTTCACTCAGTCCCACTCCCCATCACCAACTGCCCCAGACCATCCACGCAATCCCACTCCCCATCACCAACTCCCCCAGACCCTCCATTCAATCCCACTCCCCATCACCAACTCCCCCAGACCATCCACGCAATCCCACTCCCCATCACCAACTCCCCCAGACCATCCACTCAATCCCACTCCCCATCACCAACTCCACCAGACCTTTCACTCAATCCCACTCCCCATCACAAACTCTCCCAGACCCTCCACTCAGTCTCATTCACCATCACCAACTCCCCCAGACCCTCCATTCAATCCCAGTCCCCATCACCAACTCCCCCAGACCCTCCACTCAATCCCACTCCACATCAACACCACCAGACCTTCCAGTCAATCCCACTCCCCATCACGAACTCCTCCAGACCTTCCACTCAGCCCCACTCCCTATCACCAACTCCCCCAGACCATTCACTCAGTCCCACTCCCCATCACCAATTCCCCCAGACCTTCCACTCAATCCCACTCCCCATCACCAACTCCCCAGACCATCCACGCAATCCCACTTCATCATCAACTCCCCCAGACCCTCCATTCAATCCCAGTCCCCATCACCAACTCCCCCAGACCCTTCACTCAGTTGCACTCCCCATCACTAACTCCCACAGACACTTCCTCAATCCCACTCCCCATCACCAACTCCCCCAGACCCTTCACTCAGTCGCACTCCCCATCACCAATTCTCCCAGACTCTCCACTCAAACCCACTCCACATCAACAACACCCCCAGACCCTTCACTCAGTCGCACTCCCCATCACCAACTCCCCCAGACCCTTCACTCAGTCCCACTCCCATCACCAACTCCCCCAGACCCTTCACTCAATCGCACTCCCCATCACCAACTCCACCAGACCTTCCACGAAATCCCACTCCCCATCACCAACTCCCCCAGACTCTTCACTCAGTCCCACTCCCCATCACCAACTCCCCCAGACCATCCACGCAATCTCACTCCCCATCACCAACTCCCCCAGACCCTCCATTCAATCCCACTCCCCATCACCAACTCCCCCAGACCATCCACGCAATCCCACTCCCCATCACCAACTCCTCCAGACCCTCCACTCAATCCCACTCCCCATCTCCAACTCCCCAAGACCATCCACGCAATCCCACTCCCCATCACCAACTCCACCAGACCTTTCACTCAATCCCACTCCCCATCACAAACTCTCCCAGACCCTCCACTCAGTCTCATTCACCACCACCAACTCCCCCAGACCCTGCATTCAATCCCACTCCCCATCTCCAACTCCCCAAGACCATCCACGCAATCCCACTCCCCATCACCAACTCCACCAGACCTTTCACTCAATCCCACTCCCCATCACAAACTCTCCCAGACCCTCCACTCAGTCTCATTCACCATCACCAACTCCCCCAGACCCTCCATTCAATCCCAGTCCCCATCACCAACTCCCCCAGACCCTCCACTCAATCCCACTCCACATCAACACCACCAGACCCTCCACTCAATCTCACTCCCCATCACCAACTCCCCCAGACCGTCGACTCTGTCCCACTCCCCATCACCAACTCCCCCAGACCCTCCACTCAGTCCCACTCCCCATCACCAACACCCCCAGACCCTTCCTCAATCACACTCTCCATCACCACCTCCCCGAGACCCTTCATTCAATCCCACCCCATCACCAACTCCCCCAGACCCAACACTCTGTCCCACTCCAGAACCAAATCCCCCAGACCCTTCACTCAATAGCACTCCACATCCCCAACTCCCCCAGACACAACACTCAGTCCCAATCCCCATCACCAACTCCCATATGCCCTTCACTCAGTCGCACACCCCATCACCAACTCCCCCAGACCCTTCACTCAATCCCACTCCCCATCACCAACTCCCCCAGACCCTTCCTCAATCCCACTCCCCCTCACCACCTCCCCAGACCCAACACTCTGCCCCACTCCAGAACCAAATCCCCCAGACCCTTCACTCAATAGCACTCTACATCCCCAACTCCCCCAGACCCTTCACTCAATCCCACTCCCCATCACCAACTCCCCCAGACCCTTCCTCAATCCCAATCCCCATCACCAACTCCCCCATGCCCTTCACTCAATCCCACTCCCCATCACCAACTCCCCCACACCCACCACTCAATCCTACTCCCCATCACCAACTCCCCCAGACCCTCCACTCAATCCCACTCCCCATCACCAACACCACCAGACCATCCACGCAATCCCACTCCCCATCACCAACTCCACCAGACCATCCACTCAATCCCACTCCCCATCACCAACTCCACCAGACCATCCACGCAATCCCACTCCCCATTACCAACTCCCCCAGACCATCCACGCAATCCCACTCCCCATCACCAACTCCACCAGACCATCCACGCAATCCCACTCCCATTACCAACTCCCCCAGACCATCCACTCAATCCCAGTCCCCATCACCAACTCCCCCAGACCCTTCACTCAGTCGCACTCCCCATCACCAATTCTCCCAGACTCTCCACTCAAACCCACTCCACATCAACAACACCCCCAGACCCTTCACTCAGTCGCACTCCCCATCACCAACTCCCCAGACCCTTCACTCAGACCCACTCCCATCACCAACTCCCCCAGACCCTTCACTCAATCGCACTCCCCATCACCAACTCCACCAGACCTTCCACTTAATCCCACTCCCCATCACCAACTCCCCCAGACCCTTCACTCAGTTCCACTCCCCATCACCAACTCCCCCAGACCATCCACGCAATCCCACTCCCCATCACCAACTCCCCCAGACCCTCCATTCAATCCCACTCCCCATCACCAACTCCCCCAGACCATCCACGCAATCCTACTCCCCATCACCAACTCCTCCAGACCCTCCACTCAATCCCACTCCCCATTACCAACTCCCCCAGACCATCCACGCAATCCCACTCCCCATCACCAACTCCACCAGACCTTTCACTCAATCCCACTCCCCATCACAAACTCTCCCAGACCCTCCACTCAGTCTCATTCACCATCACCAACTCCCCCAGACCCTCCATTCAATCCCAGTCCCCATCACCAACTCCCCCAGACCCTCCACTCAATCCCACTCCACATCAACACCACCAGACCTTCCAGTCAATCCCACTCCCCATCACGAACTCCTCCAGACCTTCCACTCAGCCCCACTCCCTTTCACCAACTCCCCCAGACCCTTCACTCAGTCCCACTCCCCATCACCAATTCCCCCAGACCTTCCACTCAATCCCACTCCTCATCACCAACTCCCCAGACCATCCACGCAATCCAACTTCATCATCAACTCCCCCAGACCCTCCATTCAATCCCAGTCCCCATCACCAACTCCCCCAGACCTTCACTCAGTTGCACTCCCCATCACCAACTCCCACAGACACTTCCTCAATCCCACTCCCCATCACCAACTCCCCCAGACCCTTCACTCAGTCGCACTCCCCATCACCAATTCTCCCAGACTCTCCACTCAAACCCACTCCACATCAACAACACCCCCAGACCCTTCACTCAGTCGCACTCCCCATCACCAACTCCCCCAGACCCTTCACTCAGTCCCACTCCCATCACCAACTCCCCCAGACCCTCCACTCAATCCCACTCCACATCAACACCACCAGACCTTCCAGTCAATCCCACTCCCCATCACGAACTCCTCCAGACCTTCCACTCAGCCCCACTCCCTATCACCAACTCCCCCAGACCCTTCACTCAGTCCCACTCCCCATCACCAATTCCCCCAGACCTTCCACTCAATCCCACTCCCCATCACCAACTCCCCCAGACCGTCGACTCTGTCCCACTCCCCATCACCAACTCCCCCAGACCCTCCACTCAGTCCCACTCCCCATCACCAACACCCCCAGACCCTTCCTCAATCACACTCTCCATCACCACCTCCCCGAGACCCTTCATTCAATCCCACCCCATCACCAACTCCCCCAGACCCAACACTCTGTCCCACTCCAGAACCAAATCCCCCAGACCCTTCACTCAATAGCACTCCACATCCCCAACTCCCCCAGACACAACACTCAGTCCCAATCCCCATCACCAACTCCCATATGCCCTTCACTCAGTCGCACACCCCATCACCAACTCCCCCAGACCCTTCACTCAATCCCACTCCCCATCACCAACTCCCCCAGACCCTTCCTCAATCCCACTCCCCCTCACCACCTCCCCAGACCCAACACTCTGCCCCACTCCAGAACCAAATCCCCCAGACCCTTCACTCAATAGCACTCCACATCCCCAACTCCCCCAGACCCTTCACTCAATCCCACTCCCCATCACCAACTCCCCCATGCCCTTCACTCAATCCCACTCCCCATCACCAACTCCCCCACACCCACCACTCAATCCCACTCCCCATCACCAACTCCCCCAGACCCTCCACTCATTCCCACTCCCCATCACCAACTCCACCAGACCATCCACGCAATCCCACTCCCCATCACCAACTCCACCAGACCATCCACGCAATCCCACTCCCCATCACCAACTCCCCCAGACCTTCCACACAATCCCACTCCACATCAACAACACCACCAGACCCTTCACTCAGTCACACTCCCCATCACCAACTCCCCCAGACCATCCACGCAATCACACTCCCCATCACCAACTCCCCCAGACCTTCCACTCAATCCCAGTCCCCATCACCAACTCACCCGGACCCTTCACTCAGTTGCACTCCCCATCACCAACTCCCACAGACACTTCCTCAATCCCACTCCCCATCACCAACTCCCCCAGACCCTTCACTCAGTCGCACTCCCCATCACCAATTCTCCCAGACTCTCCACTCAAACCCACTCCACATCAACAACACCCCCAGACCCTTCACTCAGTCGCACTCCCCATCACCAACTCCCCCAGACCCTTCACTCAGTCCCACTCCCATCACCAACTCCCCCAGACCCTTCACTCAATCGCACTCCCCATCACCAACTCCACCAGACCTTCCACTTAATCCCACTCCCCATCACCAACTCCACCAGACCTTCCACTTAATCCCACTCCCCATCACCAACTCCCCCAGACCCTTCACTCAGTCCCACTCCCCATCACCAACTCCCCCAGACCATCCATGCAATTCCACTCCCCATCACCAACTCCCCCAGACCCACCATTCAATCCCACTCCCCATCACCAACTCCCCCAGACCATCCACGCAATCCCACTCCCCATCACCAACTCCCCCAGACCATCCACTCAATCCCACTCCCCATCACCAACTCCACCAGACCTTTCACTCAATCCCACTCCCCATCACAAACTCTCCCAGACCCTCCACTCAGTCTCATTCACCATCACCAACTCCCCCAGACCCTCCATTCAATCCCAGTCCCCATCACCAACTCCCCCAGACCCTCCACTCAATCCCACTCCACATCAACACCACCAGACCTTCCAGTCAATCCCACTCCCCATCACGAACTCCTCCAGACCATTCACTCAGTCCCACTCCCCATCACCAATTCCCCCAGACCTTCCACTCAATCCCACTCCCCATCACCAACTCCCCAGACCATCCACGCAATCCCACTTCATCATCAACTCCCCCAGACCCTCCATTCAATCCCAGTCCCCATCACCAACTCCCCCAGACCCTTCACTCAGTTGCACTCCCCATCACCAACTCCCACAGACACTTCCTCAATCCCACTCCCCATCACCAACTCCCCCAGACCCTTCACTCAGTCGCACTCCCCATCACCAATTCTCCCAGACTCTCCACTCAAACCCACTCCACATCAACAACACCCCCAGACCCTTCACTCAGTCGCACTCCCCATCACCTACTCCCCCAGACCCTTCACTCAGTCCCACTCCCATCACCAACTCCCCCAGACCCTTCACTCAATCGCACTCCCCATCACCAACTCCACCAGACCTTCCACTTAATCCCACTCCCCATCACCAACTCCCCCAGACCTTACACTCAGTCCCACTGCCCATCACCAACTCCCCCAGACCATCCACGCAATCCCACTCCCCATCACCAAATCCTCCAGACCCTCCACTCAATCCCACTCCCCATCTCCAACTCCCCCAGACCATCCACGCAATCCCACTCCCCATCACCAACTCCCCCAGACCCTTCACTCAGCCCCACTCCCTATCACCAACTCCCCCAGATCCTTCACTCAGTCCCACTCCCCATCACCAATTCCCCCAGACCTTCCACTCAATCCCACTCCCCATCACCAACTCCCCAGACCATCCACGCAATCCCACTTCATCATCAACTCCCCCAGACCCTCCATTCAATCCCAGTCCCCATCACCAACTCCCCCAGACCCTTCACTCAGTTGCACTCCCCATCACCAACTCCCACAGACACTTCCTCAATCCCACTCCCCATCACCAACTCCCCCAGACCCTTCACTCAGTCGCACTCCCCATCACCAATTCTCCCAGACTCTCCACTCAAACCCACTCCACATCAACAACACCCCCAGACCCTTCACTCAGTCGCACTCCCCATCACCAACTCCCCCAGACCCTTCACTCAGTCCCACTCCCATCACCAACTCCCCCAGACCCTTCACTCAATCGCACTCCCCATCACCAACTCCACCAGACCTTCCACTTAATCCCACTCCCCATCACCAACTCCCCCAGACCATCCACGCAATCTCACACCCCATCACCAACTCCCCCAGACCCTCCATTCAATCCCACTCCCCCGCACAACTCCCCCAGACCATCCACGCAATCCCACTCCCCATCACCAACTCCCCCAGACCCTCCACTCAATCCCACTCCCCATCTCCAATTCCCCAAGACCATCCACGCAATCCCACTCCCCATCACCAACTCCACCAGACCTTTCACTCAATCCCACTCCCCATCACAAACTCTCCCTGACCCTCCACTCAGTCTCATTCACCATCACCAACTCCCCCAGACCCTCCATTCAATCCCAGTCCCCATCACCAACTCTCCCAGACCCTCCACTCAATCCCACTCCACATCAACACCACCAGACCTTCCAGTCAATCCCACTCCCCATCACGAACTCCTCCAGACCTTCCACTCAGCCCCACTCCCTGTCACCAACTCCCCCAGACCCTTCACTCAGTCCCACTCCCCATCACCAATTCCCCCAGACCTTCCACTCAATCCCACTCCCCATCACCAACTCCCCAGACCATCCACGCAATCCCACTTCATCACCAACTCCCCCAGACCCTTCACTCAGTCCCACTCCCCATCACCAATTCCCCCAGACCTTCCACTCAATCCCACTCCCCATCACCAACTCCTCCAGACCATCCATGCAATCCCACTCCCCATCACCAACTCCCCCAGACCCACCATTCAATCCCACTCCCCATCACCAACTCCCCCAGACCATCCACGCAATCCCACTCCCCATCACCAACTCCCCCAGACCATCCACTCAATCCCACTCCCCATCACCAACTCCACCAGACCTTTCACTCAATCCCACTCCCCATCACAAACTCTCCCAGACCCTCCACTCAGTCTCATTCACCATCACCAACTCCCCCAAACCCTCCATTCAATCCCAGTCCCCATCACCAACTCCCCCAGACCCTCCACTCAATCCCACTCCACATCAACACCACCAGACCTTCCAGTCAATCCCACTCCCCATCACGAACTCCTCCAGACCTTCCACTCAGCCCCACTCCCTATCACCAACTCCCCCAGACCATTCACTCAGTCCCACTCCCCATCACCAATTCCCCCAGACCTTCCACTCAATCCCACTCCCCATCACCAACTCCCCAGACCATCCACGCAATCCCACTTCATCATCAACTCCCCCAGACCCTCCATTCAATCCCAGTCCCCATCACCAACTCCCCCAGACCCTTCACTCAGTTGCACTCCCCATCACCAACTCCCACAGACACTTCCTCAATCCCACTCCCCATCACCAACTCCCCCAGACCCTTCACTCAGTCGCACTCCCCATCACCTACTCCCCCAGACCCTTCACTCAGTCCCACTCCCATCACCAACTCCCCCAGACCCTTCACTCAATCGCACTCCCCATCACCAACTCCCCCAGACCATCCACGCAATCCCACTCCCCATCACCAAATCCTCCAGACCCTCCACTCAATCCCACTCCCCATCTCCAACTCCCCCAGACCATCCACGCAATCCCACTCCCCGTCACCAACTCCCCCAGACCCTTCACTCAGCCCCACTCCCTATCACCAACTCCCCCAGACCCTTCACTCAGTCCCACTCCCCATCACCAATTCCCCCAGACCTTCCACTCAATCCCACTCCCCATCACCAACTCCCCAGACCATCCACGCAATCCCACTTCATCATCAACTCCTCCAGACCCTCCATTCAATCCCAGTCCCCATCACCAACTCCCCCACACCCTTCACTCAGTTGCACTCCCCATCACCAACTCCCACAGACACTTCCTCAATCCCACTCCCCATCACCAACTCCCCCAGACCCTTCACTCAGTCGCACTCCCCATCACCAATTCTCCCAGACTCTCCACTCAAACCCACTCCACATCAACAACACCCCCAGTCCCTTCACTCAGTCGCACTCCCCATCACCAACTCCCCCAGACCCTTCACTCAGTCCCACTCCCATCACCAACTCCCCCAGACCCTTCACTCAATCGCACTCCCCATCACCAACTCCACCAGACCTTCCACTTAATCCCACTCCCCATCACCAACTCCCCCAGACCATCCACGCAATCTCACACCCCATCACCAACTCCCCCAGACCCTCCATTCAATCCCACTCCCCCTCACAACTCCCCCAGACCATCCACGCAATCCCACTCCCCATCACCAACTCCCCCAGACCCTCCACTCAATCCCACTCCCCATCTCCAATTCCCCAAGACCATCCACGCAATCCCACTCCCCATCACCAACTCCACCAGACCTTTCACTCAATCCCACTCCCCATCACAAACTCTCCCAGACCCTCCACTCAGTCTCATTCACCATCACCAACTCCCCCAGACCCTCCATTCAATCCCAGTCCCCATCACCAACTCCCCCAGACCCTCCACTCAATCCCACTCCACATAAACACCACCAGACCTTCCAGTCAATCCCACTCCCCATCACGAACTCCTCCAGACCTTCCACTCAGCCCCACTCCCTGTCACCAACTCCCCCAGACCCTTCACTCAGTCCCACTCCCCATCACCAATTCCCCCAGACCTTCCACTCAATCCCACTCCCCATCACCAACTCCCCAGACCATCCACGCAATCCCACTTCATCATCAACTCCCCCAGACCCTCCATTCAATCCCAGTCCCCATCACCAACTCCCCCAGACCCTTCACTCAGTTGCACTCCCCATCACCAACTCCCACAGACACTTCCTCAATCCCACTCCCCATCACCAACTCCCCCAGACCCTTCACTCAGTCGCACTCCCCATCACCAATTCTCCCAGACTCTCCACTCAAACCCACTCCACATCAACAACACCCCCAGACCCTTCACTCAGTCGCACTCCCCATCACCAACTCCCCCAGACCCTTCACTCAGTCCCACTCCCATCACCAACTCCCCCAGACCCTTCACTCAATCGCACTCCCCATCACCAACTCCACCAGACCTTCCACTTAATCCCACTCTCCATCACCAACTCCCCCAGACCCTTCACTCAGTCCCACTCCCCATCACCAACTCCCCCAGACCATCCACGCAATCCCATTCCCCATCACCAACTCCCCCAGACCCTCCATTCTATCCCACTCCCCATCACCAACTCCCCCAGACCATTCACGCAATCCCACTCCCCATCACCAACTCCCCCAGACCCTTCACTCAATCGCACTCCCCATCACCAACTCCCCCAGACCCTTCACTCAGACCCACTCCCATCACCAACTCTCCCAGACCCTTCACTCAGTCCCACTCCCCATCACCAACTCCCCCAGACCATCCACACAATCCCATTCCCCATCACCAACTCCCCCAGACCCTCCATTCTATCCCACTCCCCATCACCAACTCCCCCAGACCATTCACGCAATCCCATTCCCCATCACCAACTCCCCCAGACCCTCCATTCTATCCCACTCCCCATCACCAACTCCCCCAGACCATCCACGCAATCCTACTCCCCATCACCAACTCCTCCAGACCCTCCACTCAATCCCACTCCCCATTACCAACTCCCCCAGACCATCCACGCAATCCCACTCCCCATCACCAACTCCACCAGACCTTTCACTCAATCCCACTCCCCATCACAAACTCTCCCAGACCCTCCACTCAGTCTCATTCACCATCACCAACTCCCCCAGACCCTCCATTCAATCCCAGTCCCCATCACCAACTCCCCCAGACCCTCCACTCAATCCCACTCCACATCAACACCACCAGACCTTCCAGTCAATCCCACTCCCCATCACGAACTCCTCCAGACCTTCCACTCAGCCCCACTCCCTTTCACCAACTCCCCCAGACCCTTCACTCAGTCCCACTCCCCATCACCAATTCCCCCAGACCTTCCACTCAATCCCACTCCCCATCACCAACTCCCCAGACCATCCACGCAATCCAACTTCATCATCAACTCCCCCAGACCCTCCATTCAATCCCAGTCCCCATCACCAACTCCCCCAGACCTTCACTCAGTTGCACTCCCCATCACCAACTCCCACAGACACTTCCTCAATCCCACTCCCCATCACCAACTCCCCCAGACCCTTCACTCAGTTGCACTCCCCATCACCAACTCCCACAGACACTTCCTCAATCCCACTCCCCATCACCAACTCCCCCAGACCCTTCACTCAGTCGCACTCCCCATCACCTACTCCCCCAGACCCTTCACTCAGTCCCACTCCCATCACCAACTCCCCCAGACCCTTCACTCAATCGCACTCCCCATCACCAACTCCCCCAGACCATCCACGCAATCCCACTCCCCATCACCAAATCCTCCAGACCCTCCACTCAATCCCACTCCCCATCTCCAACTCCCCCAGACCATCCACGCAATCCCACTCCCCGTCACCAACTCCCCCAGACCCTTCACTCAGCCCCACTCCCTATCACCAACTCCCCCAGACCCTTCACTCAGTCCCACTCCCCATCACCAATTCCCCCAGACCTTCCACTCAATCCCACTCCCCATCACCAACTCCCCAGACCATCCACGCAATCCCACTTCATCATCAACTCCTCCAGACCCTCCATTCAATCCCAGTCCCCATCACCAACTCCCCCACACCCTTCACTCAGTTGCACTCCCCATCACCAACTCCCACAGACACTTCCTCAATCCCACTCCCCATCACCAACTCCCCCAGACCCTTCACTCAGTCGCACTCCCCATCACCAATTCTCCCAGACTCTCCACTCAAACCCACTCCACATCAACAACACCCCCAGTCCCTTCACTCAGTCGCACTCCCCATCACCAACTCCCCCAGACCCTTCACTCAGTCCCACTCCCATCACCAACTCCCCCAGACCCTTCACTCAATCGCACTCCCCATCACCAACTCCACCAGACCTTCCACTTAATCCCACTCCCCATCACCAACTCCCCCAGACCATCCACGCAATCTCACACCCCATCACCAACTCCCCCAGACCCTCCATTCAATCCCACTCCCCCTCACAACTCCCCCAGACCATCCACGCAATCCCACTCCCCATCACCAACTCCCCCAGACCCTCCACTCAATCCCACTCCCCATCTCCAATTCCCCAAGACCATCCACGCAATCCCACTCCCCATCACCAACTCCACCAGACCTTTCACTCAATCCCACTCCCCATCACAAACTCTCCCAGACCCTCCACTCAGTCTCATTCACCATCACCAACTCCCCCAGACCCTCCATTCAATCCCAGTCCCCATCACCAACTCCCCCAGACCCTCCACTCAATCCCACTCCACATAAACACCACCAGACCTTCCAGTCAATCCCACTCCCCATCACGAACTCCTCCAGACCTTCCACTCAGCCCCACTCCCTGTCACCAACTCCCCCAGACCCTTCACTCAGTCCCACTCCCCATCACCAATTCCCCCAGACCTTCCACTCAATCCCACTCCCCATCACCAACTCCCCAGACCATCCACGCAATCCCACTTCATCATCAACTCCCCCAGACCCTCCATTCAATCCCAGTCCCCATCACCAACTCCCCCAGACCCTTCACTCAGTTGCACTCCCCATCACCAACTCCCACAGACACTTCCTCAATCCCACTCCCCATCACCAACTCCCCCAGACCCTTCACTCAGTCGCACTCCCCATCACCAATTCTCCCAGACTCTCCACTCAAACCCACTCCACATCAACAACACCCCCAGACCCTTCACTCAGTCGCACTCCCCATCACCAACTCCCCCAGACCCTTCACTCAGTCCCACTCCCATCACCAACTCCCCCAGACCCTTCACTCAATCGCACTCCCCATCACCAACTCCACCAGACCTTCCACTTAATCCCACTCTCCATCACCAACTCCCCCAGACCCTTCACTCAGTCCCACTCCCCATCACCAACTCCCCCAGACCATCCACGCAATCCCATTCCCCATCACCAACTCCCCCAGACCCTCCATTCTATCCCACTCCCCATCACCAACTCCCCCAGACCATTCACGCAATCCCACTCCCCATCACCAACTCCCCCAGACCCTTCACTCAATCGCACTCCCCATCACCAACTCCCCCAGACCCTTCACTCAGACCCACTCCCATCACCAACTCTCCCAGACCCTTCACTCAGTCCCACTCCCCATCACCAACTCCCCCAGACCATCCACACAATCCCATTCCCCATCACCAACTCCCCCAGACCCTCCATTCTATCCCACTCCCCATCACCAACTCCCCCAGACCATTCACGCAATCCCATTCCCCATCACCAACTCCCCCAGACCCTCCATTCTATCCCACTCCCCATCACCAACTCCCCCAGACCATCCACGCAATCCTACTCCCCATCACCAACTCCTCCAGACCCTCCACTCAATCCCACTCCCCATTACCAACTCCCCCAGACCATCCACGCAATCCCACTCCCCATCACCAACTCCACCAGACCTTTCACTCAATCCCACTCCCCATCACAAACTCTCCCAGACCCTCCACTCAGTCTCATTCACCATCACCAACTCCCCCAGACCCTCCATTCAATCCCAGTCCCCATCACCAACTCCCCCAGACCCTCCACTCAATCCCACTCCACATCAACACCACCAGACCTTCCAGTCAATCCCACTCCCCATCACGAACTCCTCCAGACCTTCCACTCAGCCCCACTCCCTTTCACCAACTCCCCCAGACCCTTCACTCAGTCCCACTCCCCATCACCAATTCCCCCAGACCTTCCACTCAATCCCACTCCCCATCACCAACTCCCCAGACCATCCACGCAATCCAACTTCATCATCAACTCCCCCAGACCCTCCATTCAATCCCAGTCCCCATCACCAACTCCCCCAGACCTTCACTCAGTTGCACTCCCCATCACCAACTCCCACAGACACTTCCTCAATCCCACTCCCCATCACCAACTCCCCCAGACCCTTCACTCAGTCGCACTCCCCATCACCAATTCTCCCAGACTCTCCACTCAAACCCACTCCACATCAACAACACCCCCAGACCCTTCACTCAGTCGCACTCCCCATCACCAACTCCCCCAGACCCTTCACTCAGTCCCACTCCCATCACCAACTCCCCCAGACCCTCCACTCAATCCCACTCCACATCAACACCACCAGACCTTCCAGTCAATCCCACTCCCCATCACGAACTCCTCCAGACCTTCCACTCAGCCCCACTCCCTATCACCAACTCCCCCAGACCCTTCACTCAGTCCCACTCCCCATCACCAATTCCCCCAGACCTTCCACTCAATCCCACTCCCCATCACCAACTCCCCCAGACCGTCGACTCTGTCCCACTCCCCATCACCAACTCCCCCAGACCCTCCACTCAGTCCCACTCCCCATCACCAACACCCCCAGACCCTTCCTCAATCACACTCTCCATCACCACCTCCCCGAGACCCTTCATTCAATCCCACCCCATCACCAACTCCCCCAGACCCAACACTCTGTCCCACTCCAGAACCAAATCCCCCAGACCCTTCACTCAATAGCACTCCACATCCCCAACTCCCCCAGACACAACACTCAGTCCCAATCCCCATCACCAACTCCCATATGCCCTTCACTCAGTCGCACACCCCATCACCAACTCCCCCAGACCCTTCACTCAATCCCACTCCCCATCACCAACTCCCCCAGACCCTTCCTCAATCCCACTCCCCCTCACCACCTCCCCAGACCCAACACTCTGCCCCACTCCAGAACCAAATCCCCCAGACCCTTCACTCAATAGCACTCCACATCCCCAACTCCCCCAGACCCTTCACTCAATCCCACTCCCCATCACCAACTCCCCCATGCCCTTCACTCAATCCCACTCCCCATCACCAACTCCCCCACACCCACCACTCAATCCCACTCCCCATCACCAACTCCCCCAGACCCTCCACTCATTCCCACTCCCCATCACCAACTCCACCAGACCATCCACGCAATCCCACTCCCCATCACCAACTCCACCAGACCATCCACGCAATCCCACTCCCCATCACCAACTCCCCCAGACCTTCCACACAATCCCACTCCACATCAACAACACCACCAGACCCTTCACTCAGTCACACTCCCCATCACCAACTCCCCCAGACCATCCACGCAATCACACTCCCCATCACCAACTCCCCCAGACCTTCCACTCAATCCCAGTCCCCATCACCAACTCACCCGGACCCTTCACTCAGTTGCACTCCCCATCACCAACTCCCACAGACACTTCCTCAATCCCACTCCCCATCACCAACTCCCCCAGACCCTTCACTCAGTCGCACTCCCCATCACCAATTCTCCCAGACTCTCCACTCAAACCCACTCCACATCAACAACACCCCCAGACCCTTCACTCAGTCGCACTCCCCATCACCAACTCCCCCAGACCCTTCACTCAGTCCCACTCCCATCACCAACTCCCCCAGACCCTTCACTCAATCGCACTCCCCATCACCAACTCCACCAGACCTTCCACTTAATCCCACTCCCCATCACCAACTCCCCCAGACCTTCCACTTAATCCCACTCCCCATCACCAACTCCCCCAGACCCTTCACTCAGTCCCACTCCCCATCACCAACTCCCCCAGACCATCCATGCAATTCCACTCCCCATCACCAACTCCCCCAGACCCACCATTCAATCCCACTCCCCATCACCAACTCCCCCAGACCATCCACGCAATCCCACTCCCCATCACCAACTCCCCCAGACCATCCACTCAATCCCACTCCCCATCACCAACTCCACCAGACCTTTCACTCAATCCCACTCCCCATCACAAACTCTCCCAGACCCTCCACTCAGTCTCATTCACCATCACCAACTCCCCCAGACCCTCCATTCAATCCCAGTCCCCATCACCAACTCCCCCAGACCCTCCACTCAATCCCACTCCACATCAACACCACCAGACCTTCCAGTCAATCCCACTCCCCATCACGAACTCCTCCAGACCATTCACTCAGTCCCACTCCCCATCACCAATTCCCCCAGACCTTCCACTCAATCCCACTCCCCATCACCAACTCCCCAGACCATCCACGCAATCCCACTTCATCATCAACTCCCCCAGACCCTCCATTCAATCCCAGTCCCCATCACCAACTCCCCCAGACCCTTCACTCAGTTGCACTCCCCATCACCAACTCCCACAGACACTTCCTCAATCCCACTCCCCATCACCAACTCCCCCAGACCCTTCACTCAGTCGCACTCCCCATCACCAATTCTCCCAGGCTCTCCACTCAAACCCACTCCACATCAACAACACCCCCAGACCCTTCACTCAGTCGCACTCCCCATCACCTACTCCCCCAGACCCTTCACTCAGTCCCACTCCCATCACCAACTCCCCCAGACCCTTCACTCAATCGCACTCCCCATCACCAACTCCACCAGACCTTCCACTTAATCCCACTCCCCATCACCAACTCCCCCAGACCTTACACTCAGTCCCACTGCCCATCACCAACTCCCCCAGACCATCCACGCAATCCCACTCCCCATCACCAAATCCTCCAGACCCTCCACTCAATCCCACTCCCCATCTCCAACTCCCCCAGACCATCCACGCAATCCCACTCCCCATCACCAACTCCCCCAGACCCTTCACTCAGCCCCACTCCCTATCACCAACTCCCCCAGATCCTTCACTCAGTCCCACTCCCCATCACCAATTCCCCCAGACCTTCCACTCAATCCCACTCCCCATCACCAACTCCCCAGACCATCCACGCAATCCCACTTCATCATCAACTCCCCCAGACCCTCCATTCAATCCCAGTCCCCATCACCAACTTCCCCAGACCCTTCACTCAGTTGCACTCCCCATCACCAACTCCCACAGACACTTCCTCAATCCCACTCCCCATCACCAACTCCCCCAGACCCTTCACTCAGTCGCACTCCCCATCACCAATTCTCCCAGACTCTCCACTCAAACCCACTCCACATCAACAACACCCCCAGACCCTTCACTCAGTCGCACTCCCCATCACCAACTCCCCCAGACCCTTCACTCAGTCCCACTCCCATCACCAACTCCCCCAGACCCTTCACTCAATCGCACTCCCCATCACCAACTCCACCAGACCTTCCACTTAATCCCACTCCCCATCACCAACTCCCCCAGACCATCCACGCAATCTCACACCCCATCACCAACTCCCCCAGACCCTCCATTCAATCCCACTCCCCCGCACAACTCCCCCAGACCATCCACGCAATCCCACTCCCCATCACCAACTCCCCCAGACCCTCCACTCAATCCCACTCCCCATCTCCAATTCCCCAAGACCATCCACGCAATCCCACTCCCCATCACCAACTCCACCAGACCTTTCACTCAATCCCACTCCCCATCACAAACTCTCCCTGACCCTCCACTCAGTCTCATTCACCATCACCAACTCCCCCAGACCCTCCATTCAATCCCAGTCCCCATCACCAACTCTCCCAGACCCTCCACTCAATCCCACTCCACATCAACACCACCAGACCTTCCAGTCAATCCCACTCCCCATCACGAACTCCTCCAGACCTTCCACTCAGCCCCACTCCCTGTCACCAACTCCCCCAGACCCTTCACTCAGTCCCACTCCCCATCACCAATTCCCCCAGACCTTCCACTCAATCCCACTCCCCATCACCAACTCCCCAGACCATCCACGCAATCCCACTTCATCACCAACTCCCCCAGACCCTTCACTCAGTCCCACTCCCCATCACCAATTCCCCCAGACCTTCCACTCAATCCCACTCCCCATCACCAACTCCTCCAGACCATCCATGCAATCCCACTCCCCATCACCAACTCCCCCAGACCCACCATTCAATCCCACTCCCCATCACCAACTCCCCCAGACCATCCACGCAATCCCACTCCCCATCACCAACTCCCCCAGACCATCCACTCAATCCCACTCCCCATCACCAACTCCACCAGACCTTTCACTCAATCCCACTCCCCATCACAAACTCTCCCAGACCCTCCACTCAGTCTCATTCACCATCACCAACTCCCCCAAACCCTCCATTCAATCCCAGTCCCCATCACCAACTCCCCCAGACCCTCCACTCAATCCCACTCCACATCAACACCACCAGACCTTCCAGTCAATCCCACTCCCCATCACGAACTCCTCCAGACCTTCCACTCAGCCCCACTCCCTATCACCAACTCCCCCAGACCATTCACTCAGTCCCACTCCCCATCACCAATTCCCCCAGACCTTCCACTCAATCCCACTCCCCATCACCAACTCCCCAGACCATCCACGCAATCCCACTTCATCATCAACTCCCCCAGACCCTCCATTCAATCCCAGTCCCCATCACCAACTCCCCCAGACCCTTCACTCAGTTGCACTCCCCATCACCAACTCCCACAGACACTTCCTCAATCCCACTCCCCATCACCAACTCCCCCAGACCCTTCACTCAGTCGCACTCCCCATCACCTACTCCCCCAGACCCTTCACTCAGTCCCACTCCCATCACCAACTCCCCCAGACCCTTCACTCAATCGCACTCCCCATCACCAACTCCCCCAGACCATCCACGCAATCCCACTCCCCATCACCAAATCCTCCAGACCCTCCACTCAATCCCACTCCCCATCTCCAACTCCCCCAGACCATCCACGCAATCCCACTCCCCGTCACCAACTCCCCCAGACCCTTCACTCAGCCCCACTCCCTATCACCAACTCCCCCAGACCCTTCACTCAGTCCCACTCCCCATCACCAATTCCCCCAGACCTTCCACTCAATCCCACTCCCCATCACCAACTCCCCAGACCATCCACGCAATCCCACTTCATCATCAACTCCTCCAGACCCTCCATTCAATCCCAGTCCCCATCACCAACTCCCCCACACCCTTCACTCAGTTGCACTCCCCATCACCAACTCCCACAGACACTTCCTCAATCCCACTCCCCATCACCAACTCCCCCAGACCCTTCACTCAGTCGCACTCCCCATCACCAATTCTCCCAGACTCTCCACTCAAACCCACTCCACATCAACAACACCCCCAGTCCCTTCACTCAGTCGCACTCCCCATCACCAACTCCCCCAGACCCTTCACTCAGTCCCACTCCCATCACCAACTCCCCCAGACCCTTCACTCAATCGCACTCCCCATCACCAACTCCACCAGACCTTCCACTTAATCCCACTCCCCATCACCAACTCCCCCAGACCATCCACGCAATCTCACACCCCATCACCAACTCCCCCAGACCCTCCATTCAATCCCACTCCCCCTCACAACTCCCCCAGACCATCCACGCAATCCCACTCCCCATCACCAACTCCCCCAGACCCTCCACTCAATCCCACTCCCCATCTCCAATTCCCCAAGACCATCCACGCAATCCCACTCCCCATCACCAACTCCACCAGACCTTTCACTCAATCCCACTCCCCATCACAAACTCTCCCAGACCCTCCACTCAGTCTCATTCACCATCACCAACTCCCCCAGACCCTCCATTCAATCCCAGTCCCCATCACCAACTCCCCCAGACCCTCCACTCAATCCCACTCCACATAAACACCACCAGACCTTCCAGTCAATCCCACTCCCCATCACGAACTCCTCCAGACCTTCCACTCAGCCCCACTCCCTGTCACCAACTCCCCCAGACCCTTCACTCAGTCCCACTCCCCATCACCAATTCCCCCAGACCTTCCACTCAATCCCACTCCCCATCACCAACTCCCCAGACCATCCACGCAATCCCACTTCATCATCAACTCCCCCAGACCCTCCATTCAATCCCAGTCCCCATCACCAACTCCCCCAGACCCTTCACTCAGTTGCACTCCCCATCACCAACTCCCACAGACACTTCCTCAATCCCACTCCCCATCACCAACTCCCCCAGACCCTTCACTCAGTCGCACTCCCCATCACCAATTCTCCCAGACTCTCCACTCAAACCCACTCCACATCAACAACACCCCCAGACCCTTCACTCAGTCGCACTCCCCATCACCAACTCCCCCAGACCCTTCACTCAGTCCCACTCCCATCACCAACTCCCCCAGACCCTTCACTCAATCGCACTCCCCATCACCAACTCCACCAGACCTTCCACTTAATCCCACTCTCCATCACCAACTCCCCCAGACCCTTCACTCAGTCCCACTCCCCATCACCAACTCCCCCAGACCATCCACGCAATCCCATTCCCCATCACCAACTCCCCCAGACCCTCCATTCTATCCCACTCCCCATCACCAACTCCCCCAGACCATTCACGCAATCCCACTCCCCATCACCAACTCCCCCAGACCCTTCACTCAATCGCACTCCCCATCACCAACTCCCCCAGACCCTTCACTCAGACCCACTCCCATCACCAACTCTCCCAGACCCTTCACTCAGTCCCACTCCCCATCACCAACTCCCCCAGACCATCCACACAATCCCATTCCCCATCACCAACTCCCCCAGACCCTCCATTCTATCCCACTCCCCATCACCAACTCCCCCAGACCATTCACGCAATCCCATTCCCCATCACCAACTCCCCCAGACCCTCCATTCTATCCCACTCCCCATCACCAACTCCCCCAGACCATCCACGCAATCCTACTCCCCATCACCAACTCCTCCAGACCCTCCACTCAATCCCACTCCCCATTACCAACTCCCCCAGACCATCCACGCAATCCCACTCCCCATCACCAACTCCACCAGACCTTTCACTCAATCCCACTCCCCATCACAAACTCTCCCAGACCCTCCACTCAGTCTCATTCACCATCACCAACTCCCCCAGACCCTCCATTCAATCCCAGTCCCCATCACCAACTCCCCCAGACCCTCCACTCAATCCCACTCCACATCAACACCACCAGACCTTCCAGTCAATCCCACTCCCCATCACGAACTCCTCCAGACCTTCCACTCAGCCCCACTCCCTTTCACCAACTCCCCCAGACCCTTCACTCAGTCCCACTCCCCATCACCAATTCCCCCAGACCTTCCACTCAAT
Source organism: Chiloscyllium plagiosum (assembly GCF_037043375.1). Classification (NCBI taxonomy): domain Eukaryota; kingdom Metazoa; phylum Chordata; class Chondrichthyes; order Orectolobiformes; family Hemiscylliidae; genus Chiloscyllium; species Chiloscyllium plagiosum. Next base: position 2,226,826 of record NW_028270146.1, read on the forward strand.
CCCACTCCCCATCACCAACTCCCCAGACCATCCACGCAATCCAACTTCATCATCAACTCCCCCAGACCCTCCATTCAATCCCAGTCCCCATCACCAACTCCCCCAGACCTTCACTCAGTTGCACTCCCCATCACCAACTCCCACAGACACTTCCTCAATCCCACTCCCCATCACCAACTCCCCCAGACCCTTCACTCAGTCGCACTCCCCATCACCAATTCTCCCAGACTCTCCACTCAAACCCACTCCACATCAACAACACCCCCAGACCCTTCACTCAGTCGCACTCCCCATCACCAACTCCCCCAGACCCTTCACTCAGTCCCACTCCCATCACCAACTCCCCCAGACCCTCCACTCAATCCCACTCCACATCAACACCACCAGACCTTCCAGTCAATCCCACTCCCCATCACGAACTCCTCCAGACCTTCCACTCAGCCCCACTCCCTATCACCAACTCCCCCAGACCCTTCACTCAGTCCCACTCCCCATCACCAATTCCCCCAGACCTTCCACTCAATCCCACTCCCCATCACCAACTCCCCCAGAGCGTCGACTCTGTCCCACTCCCCATCACCAACTCCCCCAGACCCTCCACTCAGTCCCACTCCCCATCACCAACACCCCCAGACCCTTCCTCAATCACACTCTCCATCACCACCTCCCCGAGACCCTTCATTCAATCCCACCCCATCACCAACTCCCCCAGACCCAACACTCTGTCCCACTCCAGAACCAAATCCCCCAGACCCTTCACTCAATAGCACTCCACATCCCCAACTCCCCCAGACACAACACTCAGTCCCAATCCCCATCACCAACTCCCATATGCCCTTCACTCAGTCGCACACCCCATCACCAACTCCCCCAGACCCTTCACTCAATCCCACTCCCCATCACCAACTCCCCCAGACCCTTCCTCAATCCCACTCCCCCTCACCACCTCCCCAGACCCAACACTCTGCCCCACTCCAGAACCAACTCCCCCAGACCCTTCACTCAATCCCACTCCCCATCACCAACTCCCCCATGCCCTTCACTCAATCCCACTCCCCATCACCAACTCCCCCACACCCACCACTCAATCCCACTCCCCATCACCAACTCCCCCAGACCCTCCACTCAATCCCACTCCCCATCACCAACTCCACCAGACCATCCACGCAATCCCACTCCCCATCACCAACTCCACCAGACCATCCACGCAATCCCACTCCCCATTACCAACTCCCCCAGACCATCCACGCAATCCCACTCCTCATCACCAACTCCCCCAGACCTTCCACACAATCCCACTCCACATCAACAACACCACCAGACCCTTCACTCAGTCACACTCCCCATCACCAACTCCCCCAGACCATCCACGCAATCACACTCCCCATCACCAACTCCCCCAGACCTTCCACTCAATCCCAGTCCCCATCACCAACTCCCCCAGACCCTTCACTCAGTTGCACTCCCCATCACCAACTCCCACAGACACTTCCTCAATCCCACTCCCCATCACCAACTCCCCCAGACCCTTCACTCAGTCGCACTCCCCATCACCAATTCTCCCAGACTCTCCACTCAAACCCACTCCACATCAACAACTCCCCCAGACCCTTCACTCAGTCCCACTCCCATCACCAACTCCCCCAGACCCTTCACTCAATCGCACTCCCCATCACCAACTCCACCAGACCTTCCACTTAATCCCACTCCCCATCACCAACTCCCCCAGACCTTCCACTTAATCCCACTCCCCATCACCAACTCCCCCAGACCCTTCACTCGTTCCCACTCCCCATCACCAACTCCCCCAGACCATCCATGCAATCCCACTCCCCATCACCAACTCCCCCAGACCCACCATTCAATCCCACTCCCCATCACCAACTCCCCCAGACCATCCACGCAATCCCACTCCCCATCACCAACTCCCCCAGACCATCCACTCAATCCCACTCCCCATCACCAACTCCACCAGACCTTTCACTCAATCCCACTCCCCATCACAAACTCTCCCAGACCCTCCACTCAGTCTCATTCACCATCACCAACTCCCCCAGACCCTCCATTCAATCCCAGTCCCCATCACCAACTCCCCCAGACCCTCCACTCAATCCCACTCCACATCAACTCCACCAGACCTTCCAGTCAATCCCACTCCCCATCACGAACTCCTCCAGACCATTCACTCAGTCCCACTCCCCATCACCAATTCCCCCAGACCTTCCACTCAATCCCGCTCCCCATCACCAACTCCCCAGACCATCCACGCAATCCCACTTCATCATCAACTCCCCCAGACCCTCCATTCAATCCCAGTCCCCATCACCAACTCCCCCAGACCCTTCACTCAGTTGCACTCCCCATCACCAACTCCAACAGACACTTCCTCAATCCCACTCCCCATCACCAACTCCCCCAGACCCTTCACTCAGTCGCACTCCCCATCACCAATTCTCCCAGACTCTCCACTCAAACCCACTCCACATCAACAACACCCCCAGACCCTTCACTCAGTCGCACTCCCCATCACCTACTCCCCGAGACCCTTCACTCAGTCCCACTCCCATCACCAACTGCCCCAGACCCTTCACTCAATCGCACTCCCCATCACCAACTCCACCAGACCTTCCACTTAATCCCACTCCCCATCACCAACTCCCCCAGACCTTACACTCAGTCCCACTCCCCATCACCAACTCCCCCAGACCATCCACGCAATCCCACTCCCCATCACCAAATCCTCCAGACCCTCCACTCAATCCCACTCCCCATCTCCAACTCCCCCAGACCATCCACGCAATCCCACTCCCCATCACCAACTCCCCCAGACCCTTCACTCAGCCCCACTCCCTATCAGCAACTCCCCCAGACCCTTCACTCAGTCCCACTCCCCATCACCAATTCCCCCAGACCTTCCACTCAATCCCACTCCCCATCACCAACTCCCCAGACCATCCACGCAATCCCACTTCATCATCAACTCCCCCAGACCCTCCATTCAATCCCAGTCCCCATCACCAACTCCCCCAGACCCTTCACTCAGTTGCACTCCCCATCACCAACTCCCACAGACACTTCCTCAATCCCACTCCCCATCACCAACTCCCCCAGACCCTTCACTCAGTCGCACTCCCCATCACCAATTCTCCCAGACTCTCCACTCAAACCCACTCCACATCAACAACACCCCCAGACCCTTCACTCAGTCGCACTCCCCATCACCAACTCCCCCAGACCCTTCACTCAGTCCCACTCCCATCACCAACTCCCCCAGACCCTTCACTCAATCGCACTCCCCATCACCAACTCCACCAGACCTTCCACTCAATCCCACTCCCCATCACCAACTCCCCAGACCATCCACGCAATCCCACTTCATCATCAACTCCCCCAGACCCTCCATTCAATCCCAGTCCCCATCACCAACTCCCCCAGACCCTTCACTCAGTCGCACTCCCCATCACCAATTCTCCCAGACTCTCCACTCAAACCCACTCCACATCAACAACACCCCCAGACCCTTCACTCAGTCGCACTCCCCATCACCTACTCCCCGAGACCCTTCACTCAGTCCCACTCCCATCACCAACTGCCCCAGACCCTTCACTCAATCGCACTCCCCATCACCAACTCCACCAGACCTTCCACTTAATCCCACTCCCCATCACCAACTCCCCCAGACCTTACACTCAGTCCCACTCCCCATCACCAACTCCCCCAGACCATCCACGCAATCCCACTCCCCATCACCAAATCCTCCAGACCCTCCACTCAATCCCACTCCCCATCTCCAACTCCCCCAGACCATCCACGCAATCCCACTCCCCATCACCAACTCCCCCAGACCCTTCACTCAGCCCCACTCCCTATCACCAACTCCCCCAGACCCTTCACTCAGTCCCACTCCCCATCACCAATTCCCCCAGACCTTCCACTCAATCCCACTCCCCATCACCAACTCCCCAGACCATCCACGCAATCCCACTTCATCATCAACTCCCCCAGACCCTCCATTCAATCCCAGTCCCCATCACCAACTCCCCCACACCCTTCACTCAGTTGCACTCCCCATCACCAACTCCCACAGACACTTCCTCAATCCCACTCCCCATCACCAACTCCCCCAGACCCTTCACTCAGTCGCACTCCCCATCACCAATTCTCCCAGACTCTCCACTCAAACCCACTCCACATCAACAACACCCCCAGACCCTTCACTCAGTCGCACTCCCCATCACCAACTCCCCCAGACCCTTCACTCAGTCCCACTCCCATCACCAACTCCCCCAGACCCTTCACTCAATCGCACTCCCCATCACCAACTCCACCAGACCTTCCACTTAATCCCACTCCCCATCACCAACTCCCCCAGACCATCCACGCAATCTCACACCCCATCACCAACTCCCCCAGACCCTCCATTCAATCCCACTCCCCCGCACAACTCCCCCAGACCATCCACGCAATCCCACTCCCCATCACCAACTCCCCCAGACCCTCCACTCAATCCCACTCCCCATCTCCAATTCCCCAAGACCATCCACGCAATCCCACTCCCCATCACCAACTCCACCAGACCTTTCACTCAATCCCACTCCCCATCACAAACTCTCCCTGACCCTCCACTCAGTCTCATTCACCATCACCAACTCCCCCAGACCCTCCATTCAATCCCAGTCCCCATCACCAACTCCCCCAGACCCTCCACTCAATCCCACTCCACATCAACACCACCAGACCTTCCAGTCAATCCCACTCCCCATCACGAACTCCTCCAGACCTTCCACTCAGCCCCACTCCCTGTCACCAACTCCCCCAGACCCTTCACTCAGTCCCACTCCCCATCACCAATTCCCCCAGACCTTCCACTCAATCCCACTCCCCATCACCAACTCCCCAGACCATCCACGCAATCCCACTTCATCACCAACTCCCCCAGACCCTTCACTCAGTCCCACTCCCCATCACCAATTCCCCCAGACCTTCCACTCAATCCCACTCCCCATCACCAACTCCTCCAGACCATCCATGCAATCCCACTCCCCATCACCAACTCCCCCAGACCCACCATTCAATCCCACTCCCCATCACCAACTCCCCCAGACCATCCACTCAATCCCACTCCCCATCACCAACTCCACCAGACCTTTCACTCAATCCCACTCCCCATCACAAACTCTCCCAGACCCTCCACTCAGTCTCATTCACCATCACCAACTCCCCCAGACCCTCCATTCAATCCCAGTCCCCATCACCAACTCCCCCAGACCCTCCACTCAATCCCACTCCACATCAACACCACCAGACCTTCCAGTCAATCCCACTCCCCATCACGAACTCCTCCAGACCTTCCACTCAGCCCCACTCCATACCACCAACTCCCCCAGACCATTCACTCAGTCCCACTCCCCATCACCAATTCCCCCAGACCTTCCACTCAATCCCACTCCCCATCACCAACTCCCCAGACCATCCACGCAATCCCACTTCATCATCAACTCCCACAGACACTTCCTCAATCCCACTCCCCATCACCAACTCCCCCAGACCCTTCACTCAGTTGCACTCCCCATCACCAATTCTCCCAGACTCTCCACTCAAACCCACTCCACATCAACAACACCCCCAGACCCTTCACTCAGTCGCACTCCCCATCACCTACTCCCCCAGACCCTTCACTCAGTCCCACTCCCATCACCAACTCCCCCAGACCCTTCACTCAATCGCACTCCCCATCACCAACTCCCCCAGACCTTCCACTTAATCCCACTCCCCATCACCAACTCCCCCAGACCTTACACTCAGTCCCACTCCCCATCACCAACTCCCCCAGACCATCCACGCATTCCCACTCCCCATCACCAAATCCTCCAGACCCTCCACTCAATCCCACTCCCCATCTCCAACTCCCCCAGACCATCCACGCAATCCCACTCCCCATCACCAACTCCCCCAGACCCTTCACTCAGCCCCACTCCCTATCACCAACTCCCCCAGACCCTTCACTCAGTCCCACTCCCCATCACCAATTCCCCCAGACCTTCCACTCAATCCCACTCCCCATCACCAACTCCCCAGACCATCCACGCAATCCCACTTCATCATCAACTCCCCCAGACCCTCCATTCAATCCCAGTCCCCATCACCAACTCCCCCACACCCTTCACTCAGTTGCACTCCCCATCACCAACTCCCACAGACACTTCCTCAATCCCACTCCCCATCACCAACTCCCCCAGACCCTTCACTCAGTCGCACTCCCCATCACCAATTCTCCCAGACTCTCCACTCAAACCCACTCCACATCAACAACACCCCCAGACCCTTCACTCAGTCGCACTCCCCATCACCAACTCCCCCAGACCCTTCACTCAGTCCCACTCCCATCACCAACTCCCCCAGACCCTTCACTCAATCGCACTCCCCATCACCAACTCCACCAGACCTTCCACTTAATCCCACTCCCCATCACCAACTCCCCCAGACCATCCACGCAATCTCACACCCCATCACCAACTCCCCCAGACCCTCCATTCAATCCCACTCCCCCTCACAACTCCCCCAGACCATCCACGCAATCCCACTCCCCATCACCAACTCCCCCAGACCCTCCACTCAATCCCACTCCCCATCTCCAATTCCCCAAGACCATCCACGCAATCCCACTCCCCATCACCAACTCCACCAGACCTTTCACTCAATCCCACTCCCCATCACAAACTCTCCCAGACCCTCCACTCAGTCTCATTCACCATCACCAACTCCCCCAGACCCTCCATTCAATCCCAGTCCCCATCACCAACTCCCCCAGACCCTCCACTCAATCCCACTCCACATAAACACCACCAGACCTTCCAGTCAATCCCACTCCCCATCACGAACTCCTCCAGACCTTCCACTCAGCCCCACTCCCTGTCACCAACTCCTCCAGACCCTTCACTCAGTCCCACTCCCCATCACCAATTCCCCCAGACCTTCCACTCAATCCCACTCCCCATCACCAACTCCCCAGACCATCCACGCAATCCCACTTCATCATCAACTCCCCCAGACCCTCCATTCAATCCCAGTCCCCATCACCAACTCCCCCAGACCCTTCACTCAGTTGCACTCCCCATCACCAACTCCCACAGACACTTCCTCAATCCCACTCCCCATCACCAACTCCCCCAGACCCTTCACTCAGCCCCACTCCCTATCACCAACTCCCCCAGACCCTTCACTCAGTCCCACTCCCCATCACCAATTCCCCCAGACCTTCCACTCAATCCCACTCCCCATCACCAACTCCCCAGACCATCCACGCAATCCCACTTCATCATCAACTCCCCCAGACCCTCCATTCAATCCCAGTCCCCATCACCAACTCCCCCACACCCTTCACTCAGTTGCACTCCCCATCACCAACTCCCACAGACACTTCCTCAATCCCACTCCCCATCACCAACTCCCCCAGACCCTTCACTCAGTCGCACTCCCCATCACCAATTCTCCCAGACTCTCCACTCAAACCCACTCCACATCAACAACACCCCCAGACCCTTCACTCAGTCGCACTCCCCATCACCAACTCCCCCAGACCCTTCACTCAGTCCCACTCCCATCACCAACTCCCCCAGACCCTTCACTCAATCGCACTCCCCATCACCAACTCCACCAGACCTTCCACTTAATCCCACTCCCCATCACCAACTCCCCCAGACCATCCACGCAATCTCACACCCCATCACCAACTCCCCCAGACCCTCCATTCAATCCCACTCCCCCTCACAACTCCCCCAGACCATCCACGCAATCCCACTCCCCATCACCAACTCCCCCAGACCCTCCACTCAATCCCACTCCCCATCTCCAATTCCCCAAGACCATCCACGCAATCCCACTCCCCATCACCAACTCCACCAGACCTTTCACTCAATCCCACTCCCCATCACAAACTCTCCCAGACCCTCCACTCAGTCTCATTCACCATCACCAACTCCCCCAGACCCTCCATTCAATCCCAGTCCCCATCACCAACTCCCCCAGACCCTCCACTCAATCCCACTCCACATAAACACCACCAGACCTTCCAGTCAATCCCACTCCCCATCACGAACTCCTCCAGACCTTCCACTCAGCCCCACTCCCTGTCACCAACTCCCCCAGACCCTTCACTCAGTCCCACTCCCCATCACCAATTCCCCCAGACCTTCCACTCAATCCCACTCCCCATCACCAACTCCCCAGACCATCCACGCAATCCCACTTCATCATCAACTCCCCCAGACCCTCCATTCAATCCCAGTCCCCATCACCAACTCCCCCAGACCCTTCACTCAGTTGCACTCCCCATCACCAACTCCCACAGACACTTCCTCAATCCCACTCCCCATCACCAACTCCCCCAGACCCTTCACTCAGTCGCACTCCCCATCACCAATTCTCCCAGACTCTCCACTCAAACCCACTCCACATCAACAACACCCCCAGACCCTTCACTCAGTCGCACTCCCCATCACCAACTCCCCCAGACCCTTCACTCAGTCCCACTCCCATCACCAACTCCCCCAGACCCTTCACTCAATCGCACTCCCCATCACCAACTCCACCAGACCTTCCACTTAATCCCACTCCCCATCACCAACTCCCCCAGACCCTTCACTCAGTCCCACTCCCCATCACCAACTCCCCCAGACCATCCACGCAATCCCATTCCCCATCACCAACTCCCCCAGACCCTCCATTCTATCCCACTCCCCATCACCAACTCCCCCAGACCATTCACGCAATCCCACTCCCCATCACCAACTCCTCCAGACCCTCCACTCAATCCCACTCCCCATTACCAACTCCCCCAGACCATCCACGCAATCCCACTCCCCATCACCAACTCCACCAGACCTTTCACTCAATCCCACTCCCCATCACAAACTCTCCCAGAACCTCCACTCAGTCTCATTCACCATCACCAACTCCCCCAGACCCTCCATTCAATCCCAGTCCCCATCACCAACTGCCCCAGACCCTCCACTCAATCCCACTCCACATCAACACCACCAGACCTTCCAGTCAATCCCACTCCCCATCACGAACTCCTCCAGACCTTCCACTCAGCCCCACTCCCTATCACCAACAACCCCAGACCCTTCACTCAGTCCCACTCCCCATCACCAATTCCCCCAGACCTTCCACTCAATCCCACTCCCCATCACCAACGCTGCCAGACCCTCCACTCAATCTCACTCCCCATCACCAACTCCCCCAGACCGTCGACTCTGTCCCACTCCCCATCACCAACTCTCCCAGACCCTTCATTCAATCCCACCCCATCACCAACTCCCCCAGACCCAACACTCTGTCCCACTCCAGAACCAAATCCCCCAGACCCTTCACTCAATAGCACTCCACATCCCCAACTCCCCCAGACACAACACTCAGTCCCAATCCCCATCACCAACTCCCATATGCCCTTCACTCAGTCGCACACCCCATCACCAACTCCCCCAGACCCTTCACTCAATCCACTCCCCATCACCAACTCCCCCAGACCCTTCCTCAATCCCAATCCCCATCACCAACTCCCCCATGCCCTTCACTCAGTCGCACACCCCATCACCAACTCCCCCAGACCCTTCACTCAATCCCACGCCCCATCACCAACTCCCCCAGACCCTTCCTCAATCCCACTCCCCCTCACCAACTCCCCCAGACCCTCCATTCAATCCCACCCCATTACCAACATCCCCAGACCCATCACTCAGTCCCAATCCCCATCATCAACACGCCCAGACCCTTCACTCAATCGCACTCCCCATCACCAACTCCCCCAGACCCTTCATTCAGCCCCACTCCCCATCACCAACTCCCCCAGTCCCTTCACTCAGTCGCACTCCCCATCACCAACTCCACCAGACCTTCCATTCAATTCCACTCCCCATCACAAACTCCCCCAGACCTTACAATCAGTCCCAATCCCCATCACCAACTCCCCCAGACCCTTCACTCAGTCCCATTCCCCATCACCAACTCCCCCAGACCATCCACGCAATCCCACTCCCTATCACCAACACCCCCAGACCCTCGACTCAATCCAACTCCTCAACACCAACTATCCCAGACCCTTCACTCAATCCCACTCCCCATTACCAATTCCCCCAGACCCTTCACTCAATCCCACTCCCCATCACCAACTTCCCCAGACCCAACACTCTGCCACTCCCCATCACCAACTCCCCAGACCATCCATGCAATCCCATTTCATCACCAACTCCCCCAGACCCTCCATTCAATCCCAGTCCCCATCACCAACTCCCCCAGACCCTTCACTCAGTGGCACTCCCCAACACCAACTCCCACAGACACTTCCTCAATCCCACTCCCCATCACCAACTCCCCCAGACCCTTCACTCAGTCGCACTCCCCATCACCAATTCTCCCAGACTCTCCACTCAATCCCACTCCACACCAACAACACCCCCAGACCCTTCACTCAGTCGCACTCCCCATCACCAACTCCCCCAGACCCTTCGCTCAGTCCCACTCCCCATCACCAATTCCCCCAGACCCTTCACTCAATCGCACTCCCCATCACCAACTCCCCCAGACCTTCCACTCAATCCCACTCCCCATCACCAACTCCCCCAGACCCAACACTCTGTCCCACTCCCCATCACCAACTCCCCCAGACCCTCCACTCAGTCCCACTCCCCATCACCAACTCCACCAGACCTTCCACTCAATTCCACTCCCCATCACAAACTCCCCCAGACCTTTCAATCAGTCCCAATCCCCATCACCAACTCCCCCAGACCCTTCACTCAGTCCCATTCCCCATCACCAACTCCCCCAGACCATCCACGCAATCCCACTCCCTATCACCAACACCCCCAGACCCTCGACTCAATCCAACTCCTCAACACCAACTATCCCAGACCCTTCACTCAATCCCACTCCCCATTACCAATTCCCCCAGACCCTTCACTCAATCCCACTCCCCATCACCAACTCCCCCAGACCCAACACTCTGCCACTCCCCATCACCAACTCCCCAGACCATCCATGCAATCCCACTTCATCACCGACTCCCCCAGACCCTCCATTCAATCCCAGTCCCCATCACCAACTCCCCCAGACCCTTCACTCAGTGGCACTCCCCAACACCAACTCCCACAGACACTTCCTCAATCCCACTCCCCATCACCAACTCCCCCAGACCCTTCACTCAGTCGCACTCCCCATCACCAATTCTCCCAGACTCTCCACTCAATCCCACTCCACATCAACAACACCCCCAGACCCTTCACTCAGTCGCACTCCCCATCACCAACTCCCCCAGACCCTTCACTCAATCGCACTCCCCATCACCAACTCCCCCAGACCTTCCACTCAATCCCACTCCCCATCACCAACTCCCCCAGACCCAACACTCTGTCCCACTCCCCATCACCAACTCCCCCAGACCCTCCACTCAGTCCCACTCCCCATCACCAACACCCCCAGACCCTTCCTCAATCACACTCCCCGTCACCACCTCCCCCAGACCCTCCATTCAATCCCATCCCATCACCAACTCCCCCGGACCCATCACCCAGTCCCAACCCCCATCATCAACACCCCAGACCCTTCACTCAATTGCACTCCCCATCACAAACTCTCCCAGACCCTTCACTCAATCTCACTCCCCATCACCAACTCCGCCAGACACTTCACTCAGTCCCACTCCCCATTACCAATTCCCCCAGACCGTTCACTCAATCCCACTCCCCATCACCAACTCCCCCAGACCCAACACTCAATCTCACTCCCCATCACCAACTCTCCCAGACACTTCACTCAATCTCACTCCCCATCACCAACTCCCCCAGACACTTCACTCAGTCCCACTCCCCATCACCAAATCCCCCAGACCCTTCACTCAATCTCACCCCCCATCACCAACTCCCCCAGACCCTTCACTTAGTCCCAATCCCCATCACCAACTCCCCCATGCCCTTCACTCAGTCCCACTCCCCATCACCAACTCCACCTGACCCTTCACTCAATCCCTCTCCCCATCACCAACTCCCCCAGACCCTTCCTCAATCCCACACCCCTCACCACCTCCCCCAGACCCAACACTCTTTCCCACTCCAGAACCAAATCCCCCAGACCCTTCACTCAATCGCACTCCCCATCCCCAACTCCCCCAGACACAACACTCAGTCCCAACCCCCATCACCAACTCCCCCATGCCCTTCACTCAGTCGCACTCCCCATCACCAACTCCCCCAGACCCTCCATTCAATCCCACCCCATCACCAACACCCCCAGACCCATCACTCAGTCCCAATCCCCATCATCAACACCCCAGACCCTTCACTCAATTGCACTCCCCATCTCCAACTCCCCCAGACCCTTCACTCAATCCCACTCCCCATCACCAATTCCCCCAGACCCTTCACTCAGCCCCACTCCCCATCACCAACTCCCCCAGACCCAACACTCAGTCCCACTCCAGCACAAACACCCCTAGACCCTTCCTCAATCCCACTCCACATCACCAACTCCCCCTTGACCCTTCACTCAGTCCCAATCACATCAGCAACTCCCCCAGACCCTTCCTCAACCCCACTCCCCATCACCAACTCCCCCAGACCCTTCATTCAGTCCCACTCCCCATCACCAACTCCCCCAGACCCTTCACACAATCCCACTCTCCATCAACAACTCCTCCAGACCCTTCACTCAGCCCCACTCCCCATCACCAACTCCTCCAGACCCAACACTCAGTCCCACTCCAGCACAAACTCCCCTACACCCTTCTTTTTCTTTTTCAGAATGGCAGCCGGTGACGAGCGGTGTCCCGCAGGGTTCGGTGCTGGGGCCACAGCTGTTCGCATTATATATTAATGATTTGGATGAGGGAACCGGGGGCATTCTAGCGAAGTTTGCCGATGATACGAAGTTAGGTGGACAGGCAGGTAGTACTGAGGAAGTGGGGAGGCTGCAGAAGGATCTAGACAGGTTGGGAGAGTGGTCCAGGAAATGGCTGATGGAATTTAACGTGAGCAAGTGCGAGGTCTTGCACTTTGGCAAAAAGAATAAAAGCATAGACTACTTTCTAAATGGTGAGAAAATTAATAAAGCCAAAGCACAAAGGGATCTGGGAGTGCTAGTCGAGGATTCTCTAAAGGTAAACATGCAGGTTGAGTCCGTGATTAAGAAAGCGAATGCAATGTTGTCTCTTATCTCAAGAGGGTTGGAATATAAAAGCACAGATGTACTACTAAGACTTTATAAAGCTCTGGTTAGGCCCCATTTGGAGTACTGTGTCCAGTTTTGGTCCCCACACCTCAGGAAGGACATACTGGCACTGGAACGTGTCCAGCGGAGATTCACACGGATGATCCCTGGAATGACAGGTCTAACATATGAGGAACGGCTGAGGATACTGGGATTGTATTCGTTGGAGTTTAGAAGATTAAGGGGAGACTTAATAGAGACGTACAAAATAATACATGGCTTGGAAAAGGTGGATGCTAGGAAATTGTTTCCGTTAAACGAGGAGACTAGGACCTGTGGACACAGCCTTAGAATTAGAGGGGGTCATTTCAGAACAGAAATGCGGAAACATTTCTTCAGCTAGAGAGTGGTGGGCCTGTGGAATTCATTGCCACGGAGTGCAGTGGAAGCCGGGACGCTAAATGTCTTCAAGGCCGAGATTGATAGATTCTTGTTGTCTAGAGGAATTAAGGGCTACGGGGAGAACGCTGGTAAGTGGAGCTGAAATGCGCATCAGCCATGATTGAATAGCGGAGTGGACTCGATGGGCCGAATGGCCTTACTTCCACTCCTATGTCTTATGGTCTTATGGTCTCAATCCCACTCCCCATCACCAAATCCCCCAGAACCTTCACTCAGTCCCACTCCCATCAGCAACTCTCCCAGACCCTTCCTCAATCCCACTCCCAATTACCAACTCACCCAGACCCTTCACTCAGTCCCACTCCCCATCAGCAACTCCCCCAGACCCTTCGCTCAATCCCACTCCCCATCACCAACTCCCCCAGATCCTTCGTCAATCCCACTCCCCATCACCAACTCCCCCAGACATTTCACTCAATCCCACTCCCCATCACCAACTCCCCCAGACCCTTCCTCAATCCCACTCCCCATCACCAACTCCCCCAGACACTTCACTCAATCCCACTCCCCATCACCAACTCCCCCAGACCCACCACTCAGTCCCACTCCCCATCACCAACACCCCCAGACCCTTCATTCAATCCCACACCATCACCAACTCCCCCAGACCCATCACTCAGTCCCAATCCCCATCACCAACTCCCCCAGACCCTTCACTCAATCCCACTCCCCATCACCAACTCTCCCAGACCTTTCACTCAATCCCACTCCCCATCATCAACTCCCCCAGACCCTTCACTCAGTTCCACTCCCCATCACCAACTCCCCCAGACCCTTTACTTAGTCCCAATCCCCATCACCAACTCCCCCAGACCCTTCACTTAGTCCCAATCCCCATCACCAACTCCCCCAGACCCTTCACTCAGTCTCACTCCCCATCACCAACTCCCCCAGACCCAACACTCTGTCCCACTCCAGAACCAACTCCCCCAGACCCTTCACTCAATCCCAATCCCATCACCAACTCCCCCAGGCCCTTCACTCAATTCCACACCCCATCACCAACTCCCCCAGACCCTTGACTCAGTCCCACTCTCTACCACCAACCTATCCAGATCCAACACTCCGCCCCACTCCCCATCACCAACTCCCACAGACCCTTCACGCAATCCTACTCCCTGTTCCCAAACCCCCAGACCCCTCACTCAGTCCCAATCCCCATCATCAACACCCCAGATCCTTCACTCAATTGCACTCCCCATCACCAACTCCCCCAGACCCTTCACTCAATCTCACACCCATCACCAACTCTCCCAGACCCTTCACTCAATCCCACTCCCCATCACCAACTCCTCCAGCCCTTCAATCTGTCCCACTCCCCATCACCAACTCCCCCAGACCCAACACTCAGTCCCACTCCAGCACAAACTTCCCTAGACCCTACCTCAATCCCACTCCCCATCACCAACTCCCCCAGACCCTTCACTCAGTCCCACTCCCCATCAGCAACTATCCCAGACCCTTCACTCAATCCCACTCCCCATCACCAACTCCCCCAGACGTTCCACTCTGTCCCACTCCCCATCACCAACTCCCCCAGACCCTCCACTCAGTCCCACTCCCCATCACCAACACCCCCAGACCCTCCCTCAATCCCACCCCCCATCACTAACTCTCCCAGACCCTTCACTCAATCCCACTCCCCATCACCAACTCTCCCAGACCCTTCACACAATCCCACTCTCCATCAACAACTCCTCCAACCCTTCAATCTGTCCCATTCCCCATCACCAACTCCCCCCGACCCTTCACTTCGTCCCACGCCCCATCACCAATTCCCCCAGACCCTTCACTCAGACCCACTCCCCATCACCAACTCCCCCAGACCCAACACTCAGTCCCACTCCAGCACAAACCCCCCTACACCCTTCCTCAATCCCACTCCCCATCACCAAATAACCCAGACCCTTCACTCAGTCCCACTCCCCATCATCAACTCCCCCAGGTCCTTCCTCAATCCCACTCCCCATCACCAACTCCCCCAGACGCTTCACCCAATCCCACTCCCCCTCACCACCTCCCCCAGACCCTCCATTCAATCCCACCCCATTACCAACATCCCCAGACCCATCACTCAGTCCCAATCCCCATCATCAACACGCCCAGACCCTTCACTCAATCGCACTCCCCATCACCAACTCCCCCAGACCCTTCATTCAGCCCCACTCCCCATCACCAACTCCACCAGACCTTCCATTCAATTCCACTCCCCATCACAAACTCCCCCAGACCTTACAATCAGTCCCAATCCCCATCACCAACTCCCCCAGACCCTTCACTCAGTCCCATTCCCCATCACCAACTCCCCCAGACCATCCACGCAATCCCACTCCCTATCACCAACACCCCCAGACCCTCGACTCAATCCAACTCCTCAACACCAACTATCCCAGACCCTACACTCAATCCCACTCCCCATTACCAATTCCCCCAGACCCTTCACTCAATCCCACTCCCCATCACCAACTCCCCCAGACCCAACACTCTGCCACTCCCCATCACCAACTCCCCAGACCATCCATGCAATCCCATTTCATCACCAACTCCCCCAGACCCTCCATTCAATCCCAGTCCCCATCACCAACTCCCCCAGACCCTTCACTCAGTGGCACTCCCCAACACCAACTCCCACAGACACTTCCTCAATCCCACTCCCCATCACCAACTCCCCCAGACCCTTCACTCAGTCGCACTCCCCATCACCAATTCTCCCAGACTCTCCACTCAATCCCACTCCACATCAACAACACCCCCAGACCCTTCACTCAGTCGCACTCCCCATCACCAACTCCCCCAGACCCTTCGCTCAGTCCCACTCCCCATCACCAATTCCCCCAGACCCTTCAGTCAATCGCACTCCCCATCACCAACTCCCCCAGACCTTCCACTCAATCCCACTCCCCATCACCAACTCCCCCAGACCCAACACTCTGTCCCACTCCCCATCACCAACTCCCCCAGACCCTCCACTCAGTCCCACTCCCCATCACCAACACCCCCAGACCCTTCCTCAATCACACTCCCCGTCACCACCTCCCCCAGACCCTCCATTCAATCCCATCCCATCACCAACTCCCCCGGACCCATCACCCAGTCCCAATCCCCATCATCAACACCCCAGACCCTTCACTCAATTGCACTCCCCATCACAAACTCTCCCAGACCCTTCACTCAATCTCACTCCCCATCACCAACTCCGCCAGACACTTCACTCAGTCCCACTCCCCATTACCAATTCCCCCAGACCGTTCACTCAATCCCACTCCCCATCACCAACTCCCCCAGACCCAACACTCTGCCACTCCCCATCACCAACTCCCCAGACCATCCATGCAATCCCACTTCATCACCAACTCCCCCAGACCCTCCATTCAATCCCAGTCCCCATCACCAACTCCCCCAGACCCTTCACTCAGTGGCACTCCCCAACACCAACTCCCACAGACACTTCCTCAATCCCACTCCCCATCACCAACTCCCCCAGACCCTTCACTCAGTCGCACTCCCCATCACCAATTCTCCCAGACTCTCCACTCAATCCCACTCCACATCAACAACACCCCCAGACCCTTCACTCAGTCGCACTCCCCATCACCAACTCCCCCAGACCCTTCGCTCAGTCCCACTCCCCATCACCAATTCCCCCAGACCCTTCACTCAATCGCACTCCCCATCACCAACTCCCCCAGACCTTCCACTCAATCCCACTCCCCATCACCAACTCCCCCAGACCCAACACTCTGTCCCACTCCCCATCACCAACTCCCCCAGACCCTCCACTCAGTCCCACTCCCCATCACCAACACCCCCAGACCCTTCCTCAATCACACTCCCCGTCACCACCTCCCCCAGACCCTCCATTCAATCCCATCCCATCACCAACTCCCGCAGACCCATCACTCAGTCCCAATCCCCATCATCAACACCCCAGACCCTTCACTCAATTGCACTCCCCATCACAAACTCTCCCAGACACTTCACTCAATCTCACTCCCCATCACCAACTCCCCCAGACACTTCACTCAGTCCCACTCCCCATCACCAAATCCCCCAGACCCTTCACTCAATCTCACTCCCCATCACCAACTCCCCCAGACCCTTCACTTAGTCCCAATCCCCATCACCAACTCCCCCAGACCCTTCACTTAGTCCCAATCCCCATCACCAACCCCCCCAGACCCTTCACTCAATCCCACTCCATATCCCCAACTCCCCCAGACACAACACTCAGTCCCAATCCCCATCACCAACTCCCCCATGCCCTTCACTCAGTCCCACTCCCCATCACCAACTCCACCTGACCCTTCACTCAATCCCTCTCCCCATCACCAACTCCCCCAGACCCTTCCTCAATCCCACACCCCTCACCACCTCCCCCAGACCCAACACTCTGTCCCACTCCAGAACCAAATCCCCCAGACCCTTCACTCAATAGCACTCCACATCCCCAACTCCCCCAGACACAACACTCAGTCCCAACCCCCATCACCAACTCCCCCATGCCCTTCACTCAGTCGCACTCCCCATCACCAACTCCCCCAGACCCTCCATTCAATCCCACCCCATCACCAACACCCCCAGACCCATCACTCAGTCCCAATCCCCATCATCAACACCCCAGACCCTTCACTCAATTGCACTCCCCATCTCCAACTCCCCCAGACCCTTCACTCAATCCCACTCCCCATCACCAATTCCCCCAGACCCTTCACTCAGCCCCACTCCCCATCACCAACTCCCCCAGACCCAACACTCAGTCCCACTCCAGCACAAACACCCCTAGACCCTTCCTCAATCCCACTCCACATCACCAACTCCCCCTTGACCCTTCACTCAGTCCCAATCACATCAGCAACTCCCCCAGACCCTTCCTCAACCCCACTCCCCATCACCAACTCCCCCAGACCCTTCATTCAGTCCCACTCCCCATCACCAACTCCCCCAGACCCTTCACACAATCCCACTCTCCATCAACAACTCCTCCAGACCCTTCACTCAGCCCCACTCCCCATCACCAACTCCTCCAGACCCAACACTCAGTCCCACTCCAGCACAAACTCCCCTACACCCTTCTTTTTCTTTTTCAGAATGGCAGCCGGTGACGAGCGGTGTCCCGCAGGGTTCGGTGCTGGGGCCACAGCTGTTCGCATTATATATTAATGATTTGGATGAGGGAACCGGGGGCATTCTAGCGAAGTTTGCCGATGATACGAAGTTAGGTGGACAGGCAGGTAGTACTGAGGAAGTGGGGAGGCTGCAGAAGGATCTAGACAGGTTGGGAGAGTGGTCCAGGAAATGGCTGATGGAATTTAACGTGAGCAAGTGCGAGGTCTTGCACTTTGGCAAAAAGAATAAAAGCATAGACTACTTTCTAAATGGTGAGAAAATTAATAAAGCCAAAGCACAAAGGGATCTGGGAGTGCTAGTCGAGGATTCTCTAAAGGTAAACATGCAGGTTGAGTCCGTGATTAAGAAAGCGAATGCAATGTTGTCTCTTATCTCAAGAGGGTTGGAATATAAAAGCACAGATGTACTACTAAGACTTTATAAAGCTCTGGTTAGGCCCCATTTGGAGTACTGTGTCCAGTTTTGGTCCCCACACCTCAGGAAGGACATACTGGCACTGGAACGTGTCCAGCGGAGATTCACACGGATGATCCCTGGAATGACAGGTCTAACATATGAGGAACGGCTGAGGATACTGGGATTGTATTCGTTGGAGTTTAGAAGATTAAGGGGAGACTTAATAGAGACGTACAAAATAATACATGGCTTGGAAAAGGTGGATGCTAGGAAATTGTTTCCGTTAAACGAGGAGACTAGGACCTGTGGACACAGCCTTAGAATTAGAGGGGGTCATTTCAGAACAGAAATGCGGAAACATTTCTTCAGCTAGAGAGTGGTGGGCCTGTGGAATTCATTGCCACGGAGTGCAGTGGAAGCCGGGACGCTAAATGTCTTCAAGGCCGAGATTGATAGATTCTTGTTGTCTAGAGGAATTAAGGGCTACGGGGAGAACGCTGGTAAGTGGAGCTGAAATGCGCATCAGCCATGATTGAATAGCGGAGTGGACTCGATGGGCCGAATGGCCTTACTTCCACTCCTATGTCTTATGGTCTTATGGTCTCAATCCCACTCCCCATCACCAAATCCCCCAGAACCTTCACTCAGTCCCACTCCCATCAGCAACTCTCCCAGACCCTTCCTCAATCCCACTCCCAATTACCAACTCACCCAGACCCTTCACTCAGTCCCACTCCCCATCAGCAACTCCCCCAGACCCTTCGCTCAATCCCACTCCCCATCACCAACTCCCCCAGATCCTTCGTCAATCCCACTCCCCATCACCAACTCCCCCAGACATTTCACTCAATCCCACTCCCCATCACCAACTCCCCCAGACCCTTCCTCAATCCCACTCCCCATCACCAACTCCCCCAGACACTTCACTCAATCCCACTCCCCATCACCAACTCCCCCAGACCCACCACTCAGTCCCACTCCCCATCACCAACACCCCCAGACCCTTCATTCAATCCCACACCATCACCAACTCCCCCAGACCCATCACTCAGTCCCAATCCCCATCACCAACTCCCCCAGACCCTTCACTCAATCCCACTCCCCATCACCAACTCTCCCAGACCTTTCACTCAATCCCACTCCCCATCATCAACTCCCCCAGACCCTTCACTCAGTTCCACTCCCCATCACCAACTCCCCCAGACCCTTTACTTAGTCCCAATCCCCATCACCAACTCCCCCAGACCCTTCACTTAGTCCCAATCCCCATCACCAACTCCCCCAGACCCTTCACTCAGTCTCACTCCCCATCACCAACTCCCCCAGACCCAACACTCTGTCCCACTCCAGAACCAACTCCCCCAGACCCTTCACTCAATCCCAATCCCATCACCAACTCCCCCAGGCCCTTCACTCAATTCCACACCCCATCACCAACTCCCCCAGACCCTTGACTCAGTCCCACTCTCTACCACCAACCTATCCAGATCCAACACTCCGCCCCACTCCCCATCACCAACTCCCACAGACCCTTCACGCAATCCTACTCCCTGTTCCCAAACCCCCAGACCCCTCACTCAGTCCCAATCCCCATCATCAACACCCCAGATCCTTCACTCAATTGCACTCCCCATCACCAACTCCCCCAGACCCTTCACTCAATCTCACACCCATCACCAACTCTCCCAGACCCTTCACTCAATCCCACTCCCCATCACCAACTCCTCCAGCCCTTCAATCTGTCCCACTCCCCATCACCAACTCCCCCAGACCCAACACTCAGTCCCACTCCAGCACAAACTTCCCTAGACCCTACCTCAATCCCACTCCCCATCACCAACTCCCCCAGACCCTTCACTCAGTCCCACTCCCCATCAGCAACTATCCCAGACCCTTCACTCAATCCCACTCCCCATCACCAACTCCCCCAGACGTTCCACTCTGTCCCACTCCCCATCACCAACTCCCCCAGACCCTCCACTCAGTCCCACTCCCCATCACCAACACCCCCAGACCCTCCCTCAATCCCACCCCCCATCACTAACTCTCCCAGACCCTTCACTCAATCCCACTCCCCATCACCAACTCTCCCAGACCCTTCACACAATCCCACTCTCCATCAACAACTCCTCCAACCCTTCAATCTGTCCCACTCCCCATCACCAACTCCCCCCGACCCTTCACTTCGTCCCACGCCCCATCACCAATTCCCCCAGACCCTTCACTCAGACCCACTCCCCATCACCAACTCCCCCAGACCCAACACTCAGTCCCACTCCAGCACAAACCCCCCTACACCCTTCCTCAATCCCACTCCCCATCACCAAATAACCCAGACCCTTCACTCAGTCCCACTCCCCATCATCAACTCCCCCAGGTCCTTCCTCAATCCCACTCCCCATCACCAACTCCCCCAGACGCTTCACCCAATCCCACTCCCCATCACCAACTCCCCCAGACCCTTCCTCAATCCCACTCCCCATCACCAACTCCCCCAGACACTTCACTCAATCCCACTCCCCATCACCAACTCCCCCAGACCCTCCACTCAGTCCCACTCCCCATCACCAACACCCGAAGACACTTCCTCAATCACACTCCCCGTCACCAACTCCCCCAGACCCTTCATTCAATCCCACACCATCACCAACTCCCCCAGACCCATCACTCAGTCCCAATCCCCATCATCAACACCCCAGACCCTTCACTCAATTGCACTCCCCATCACCAACTCCCCCAGACCATTCAATCTGTCCCACTCCCCATCACCAACTCCCCCAGACCCTTCACTCAGTCCAACCCCCATCACCAACTCCCCCAGACCCTTCACTCAATCCCACTCCACATCCCCAACTCCCCCAGACACAACACTCAGTCCCAATCCCCATCACCAACTCCCCCAGACCCTTGACTCAGTCCCACTCCCTACCACCAACTCACCCAGATCCAACACTCCGCCCCACTCCCCATCACCAACTCCCCCAGACCCTTCACGCGGATTCCCACTCCCTGTTCCCAAACCCCCAGACCCCTCACTCAATCCCACTCCCCATCACCAACTCCCCCAGACCCTTCACTCAGTCCCACTCCCCATCAGCAACTATCCCAGACCCTTCGCTCAATCCCACTCCCCATCACCAACTCCCCCAGACCCTTCACTCAATCCCACTCCATCACCAACTCCCCCAGACCCTTCACTCAATTCCACCCCATCCCAACTCCCCCAGCCTCAACACTCCGTCCCACTCCCCATCACCAACACCCCCAGACACTTCACTCAATCCCACTCCCCATCACCAACTCACCCATACCCATCACTAAGTCTCAATCCTCTTCACCAACCCCCTCAGTCTCTTTAATCAGTCACACTCCCCATCACGAACTCCCCCAGACCATTCACTCAGTCCCACTCCACTTCACCAACTATCCCAGACCCTTCACTCATTCCCACCCCATCCCCAACTCCCCCAGACCCTTCACTCAGTCCCACTCCCCATCACCAACGCCGCCAGACCCTCCACTCAATCCCACTCCCCATCACCAACTCCCCGAGACAATCCATTCTGTCCCACTCCCCTTCACCAACTCCCCCAGACCGTCCACTCTGTCCCACTCCCCATCACCAACTCCCCCAGACCCTACACTCAGTCCCACTCCCCATCACCAGCTCCCCCAGACCCTTCCTCAATCCCACTCCACGTCAACACCACCCCCAGACTCTCCATTCAATCCCACCCCATCACCAACTCCCCCAGACCCATCACTCAGTCCCACTCCCCCTCACCAACTCCCCCAGACCCTTCATCAATCCCACTCCCCATTACCAACTCTCCC
Organism: Chiloscyllium plagiosum; assembly: GCF_037043375.1. Taxonomy (NCBI): domain Eukaryota; kingdom Metazoa; phylum Chordata; class Chondrichthyes; order Orectolobiformes; family Hemiscylliidae; genus Chiloscyllium; species Chiloscyllium plagiosum. The sequence continues at coordinate 2,249,848 of NW_028270146.1, forward strand.
AAACCCTTCACTCAATCCCACTCCCCATCACCAATTCCCCCAGTCCCTTCAATCTGTCCCACTCCCCATCACCAACTCCCCTAGACCCTTCACTTAGTCCTACTCACCATCACCAACTCCCCCAGACCCAATATTCAGTCCCACTCCGCATCACCAACACCCCCAGACCCAATATTCAGTCCCACTCCCCATCACCAACTCCCCCAGATGCTTCACTCAATCCCACTCCCCATCACCAACTCCCGCAGACCCTCCACTCAGACCCACTCCCCTTCACAAACTCCCCCAGACTGTCCACTCTGTCCCACTCCCCATCACCAACTCCCCCAGACCCTTCCTCAATCCCACTCCCCGTCAACACCTCCTCCAGACAGTCCATTCAATACCACCCCATCACCATCTCCCCCAGACCCATCACTCAGTCCCACTCACCATCACCAACTCCCCCAGATGTCCACTCAGTCCCACTTCCCATCACCAACTCACCCAGACCCAACACTCAGTCTCAATCCCCATCACCAACCCCCTCAGTCCCTTTAATCAGTCGCACTCCCATTCACGAACTCCCCCACACCATTCACTCAGTCCCACTCTCCATCACCAACTCCCCCAGACCCATCACCAACTCCCCCCGACCATTCCTAAATCCCACTCCCCATCACCAACTCCCCCAGACCCTTGACTCAGTCCCATTCCCTACCACCAACTCACCCTGATCCAACACTCCGCCCCACTCCCCATCACCAACTCCCCCAGACCCTTCACGCAATCCCACTCCCGGTCCCCAAACACCCAGACCCCTCACTCAGTCCCACTCCTCATCACCAACTTCCCCAGACCATTCCTCAATCCCACTCCCCAGCACCAACTCTCCCAGACCCTTCACTCAATCCCACTCCCCATTACCAACTCCCCCAGACCCTTCACTCAGCCCCACACCCCATCAGCAACTATCCCAGACCCTTCGCTCAATCCTACTCCCCATCACCAACTCTCCCAGACCCTTCACTCAATCCCACTCCATCACCAACTCCCGCAGACCATCCATTCAATCCCACCCCATCACCAACTCCCCCAGACCCTTCACTCAATCCCACCACATCACCAACTCCCCCAGACACACCACTCAATCCCACACCCCATCACCAACTCCTGCAGACCAACCACTCTGTCCCACTCCCCATTACCAACTCCCGCAGACCCTCCGCTTAGACCCACTCCCCTTCACCAACTCCCCCAGACCGTCCACTCTGTCCCACTCCCCATCACAAACTCATACAGACCCTCCACTCAGTCCCACTCCCCATCACCAACTCCCCCCGACCATTCCTCAATCCCACTCCCCATCACCAACTCCCCCAGACCCTTGACTCAGTCCCACTCCCTACCACCAACTCACCCAGATCCAACACTGCGCCCCACTCCCCATCACCAACTCCCCCAGATCCTTCACGCAATCCCACCCCCTGTCCCCAAAACCCCAGACCCCTCACTCAGTCCCACTCCTCATCACCAACTTCCCCAGACCCTTCCTCAATCCCACTCCCCATCACCAACTCTCCCAGACCCTTCACTCAATCCCACTCCCCATCACCAACTCCCCCAGACCCTTCACTCAGTCCCACTCCCCATCAGCAACTATCCCAGACCCTACGCTCAATCCCACTCCCCATCACCAACTCCCCCAGACCCTTCACTCAGTCCCACTCCCCATCAGCAACTATCCCAGACCCTTCGCTCAATCCCACTCCCCATCACCAACTCCCCCAGACCCTTCACTCAATCCCACTCCATCACCAAATCCCCCAGACCCTTCACTCAATTCCACCCCATCCCAACTCCCCCAGACCATCCATTCAATCCCACCCCATCACCAACTCCCCCAGACCCAACACTCCGTCCCACTCCCCATCACCAACACTCCCAGGCACTTCACTCAATCCCACTCACCATCACCAACTCACCCAGACCCAACACTAAGTCTCAATCCCCATCACCAACCCCCTCAGTCCCTTTAATCAGTCGCAGTCCCCATCACGAACTCCCCCAGACCATTCACTCAGTCCCACTCTCCATCACCAACTATCCCAGACCCTTCACTCAGTCCCACTCTCCATCACCAACTATCCCAGACCCTTCACTCATTCCCACCCCATCCCCAACTCCCCCAGAGCCTTCACTCAGTCCCACTCCCCATCACCAACGCCGCCAGACCCTCCACTCAATCCCACTCCCCATCACCAACTCCCCGAGACAATCCATTCTGTCCCACTCCCCATCACCAACTATCCCAGACCCTTCACTCATTCCCACCCCATCCCCAACTCCCCCAGACCCTTCACTCAGTCCCTCTCCCCATCACCAACGCCGCCAGACCCTCCACTCAATCCCACCCCATCCCAACTCCCCCAGACCATCCATTCAATCCCACCCCATCACCAACTCCACCAGACCCAACACTCCGTCCCACTCCCCATCACCAACACCCCCAGACACTTCACTCAATCCCACTCACCATCACCAACTCACCCAGACCCAACACTAAGTCTCACTCCCCATCACCAACCCCCTCAGTCCCTTTAATCAGTCGCACTCCCCATCACGAACTCCCCCAGACCATTCACTCAGTCCCACTCCACATCACCAACTATCACAGACCCTTCACTCATTCCCACCCCATCCCCAACTCCCCCAGACCCTTCACTCAGTCCCACTCCCCATCACCAACGCCGCCAGACCCTCCACTCAATCCCACCCCATCACCAACTCCCCCAGTCCCTTCTATCTGTCCCACTCCCCATCACCAAATCCCCCAGACCCTTCACTTAGTCCTACTCACCATCACTAACTCCCCCAGACCCAATATTCAGTCCCGCTCCCCATCACCAACTCCCCCAGATGCTTCACTCAATCCCACTCCCCATCACCAACTCCCGCAGACCCTCCACTCAGACCCACTCACCTTCACAAACTCCCCCAGACCGTCCACTCTGTCCCACTCCCCATCACCAACTCCCCCAGACCCTTCCTCAATCCCACTCCCCGTCAACACCTCCCCCAGACCCTTCAATCAATCCCACCACCTCACCAACTCCCCCAGACCCACCACTCAATCCCACTCCCCATCACCAACTCTCGCAGACATCCACTCTGTCCCACACCCCATCACCAACTCCTGCAGACCCTCCGCTTAGACCCACTCCCCTTCACCAACTCCCCCAGACCGTCCACTCTGTCCCACTCCCCATCACAAACTCATACAGACCCTCCACTCAGTCCCACTCCCCATCACCAACTCCCCCCGACCCTTCCTCAATCCCACTCCCACTCACCACCTCCCCCAGACCCTCCATTCAATCCCACCCCATAACCAACTCCCCCAGACCCATCACTCAGTCCCAATCCCCATCATCCACACCCAAGACCCTTCACTCAATTGCACTCCCCATCACCAACTGCCCCAGACCCTTCACTCAATCCCACTCCCCATCATCAACTCTCCCAGACCCTTCACTCAATCCCACTCCCCATCACCAACTCTCCCAGACCTTTCACTCAATCCCACTCCCCATCACCAACTCCCCCAGACCCTTCACTCAATCCCACTCCCCATCAGCAACTCCCCCAGACCCTTCACTCAATCCCACTCCCCATCACCAACTCTCCCAGACCTTTCACTCAATCCCACTCCCCATCACCAACTCCCCCAGACGTCCACTCAGTCCCACTTCCCATCACCAACTCCCCCAGACACTTCACTCAATCCCACTCCCCATCACCAATTCACCCAGACCCAACACTAAGTCTCAATCCCCATCACCAACCCCCTCAGTCCCTTTAATCAGTCGCACTCCCCATCACGAACTCCCCCAGACCCTTCACTCAATCCCATTCCCCATCACCAACTCCCCCAGCCATTCAATCTGTCCCACTCCCCATCACCAACTCTCCCAGACTCTTCACTCAATCCCACTTCCCATCACCAACTCCCCCAGACCTTTCACTTCATCCCACTCCCCATCACCAACACCCCTAGACCCTTCATTCAATCCCACTCCCCATCACCAACTCCCCCATGCCCTTCACTCAATCCCATTCCATCACCAACTACCCCAGACCCTTCACTCAATCCCACCCCATCACAACTCCCCCAGACCATCCATTCATTCCCACCCCATCATCAACTCCCCCCAGACCCTTCATTCAGTCCCACTCTCCATCTCCAACTCCCCCAGACCCTTCACTCAGTCCCACTCCCCATCACCAACTCCCTGACACACAACACTCCATCCCACTCCATCACCAACTCCCCCAACTCTCACTCAGTCCCATTCCATCATCAACTCCCCCAGACCGTTCCTCAATCCCACTCCCCATTACCACCTCCCTCAGACCCTTCATTCAATCCCACCCCATCACCATCTCCCCCAGACCCATCACTCAGTCCCAATCCCAATCACCAACATCCCTAGACCCTTCACTCAATCCCACTCCCCATCACCAACTCCCCCAGACCCTCCACTCAATCCCACCCCATCACCCACTCTCCCAGACCGAACAATCAGTCCCACCCCCCATCATCAATACCCCCAGACTTGTCTTCACAAGTGAAACAAATCCCAGAATGTAACGTTGTGAAATTTCTGATCAAATATACATTTACTTTTCAAGATATGATGGATTTTGTGTGCAACATTTTCATTTCAAAGAAATGAGCACATACCCAATAATCACTGTCACCCCACCTTGATAATTATTCTAATCTGCTTAGAAGTGGAAAAGGAACGCTTTGTATAAAAATCCCAATGTAAAGCAATTATGTATTCCTGGTTAGGTCTTACATAAAACAGTTAATGGTGTTCCTTTCATTACCATAAAGCCAAATGACAGGTAGTGACATAGGAACATTGATATCAGTTAATTACTATCGATCACTACCAGAACCTAAATTCTATTTCTTTGTTATGAGGCAGAAGTGCATACAGAGCCAGAACCGATTAAGCACATTTCCTAATTCAAAACAACACAATAACATGTTGATTCTCTGAGGCTAATTCCCCACTGATGCACAGATGTAATATCTGTGCACTGTGAAATAGAAGTCCTCAGACAGATATTTGCAGCACTCAAAAATATGAACATACAAACAAGGAACAAGACTAAGCCACTCGACCCTTCAAGCCTGATCCCCAATTCAATAAGAACATGGCTGATTTGATTTTATCCTCACTTCTGCATTCCTGCACATTCCCCAAGAATCTTTCATACCCCTTCAGTTATCAGGATTCTATCCACCTCTGCCATAAAAATATTTAAAGTTGAGGGTGTCACTGGCTGGGTCAGCATTTATTGCCCATCCCTAATTGCCCCAGAGGCAATTAAAGGTTCTGCGTCCACTGTCTTTTGAGGGAGAGAATTCCAACCTTCTGAGAAAAAAATGCTTCCTCACCTCAGTTTTGGCAAGGCTTTGTTTTTTTAGCACTGAGGTCATCGCTTCTGAACCAGCATTTGTTACCCACCTATAATTACCCAGAGTGCAGAGAAGAGTCTAATGATGACCATCAATCATTGTCAATCGGGGGGGAAAAGCCCATCTGGTTCATAAATGTCCTTCCCCGTTCTGGCCTACACGTGACTCCAGACCCACAGCAATGTGGTGGTCTTTTAACTGCCCTCTTAGGGAATGGGCAATAAATGCTGGCCCATCCTGTAAATAAATGAATGAAGGCCTGCCCTTGTTTGTTTAGCACAGTGATAGTGCCACACTATGAAAGAGGTTGTTCTCAATGTGAAGGCAGGATTTTATCTCCACAAGGACTGTGCGGTGGGCTTTCCTAATGATACTGTCATGGACAGATGCATCTGCAGCTGGTAGATTGGTAAGCATGAGGTGAAATATGGTTTTTGTTATTGTTGGTTTCCTCACCATCGAGTTGAGCAGCTATGTCCTTTAGGACCTGACCAGCTTTATCAGTAGTACTGCTGCTGAGCCACTGTAGGGTACTAGTCTTTGAAATCCCACACCCAGAGTACAGTTTGTGCCCTTGCCCCATCACTGCTTCCCCGAAGTGTTGTTTAAGATGGAGAAGTACTCATTCATCAGCCGAGAGAGGACGGTACGTGGTGACCAGCAGGAGGTTTCCTTGCCCATGTTTAACCTGAAGCTACAAGATTTCATGGGATCCAGAGTCAATGTTGAGGACTCCCAGAGCAACTCCCTCCCGACTACTTCCCACTGTGCTGCCCTCTCTGCTGGGTCCTGCCGCTGGTGGGACAGGACATGTCCTGGGATGGTGATGGTGGTGTCTGGGACATTGTCTGTAAGGTATGATTCTGTCAGTATGACAGCGTCAGGCTGTTGTTTGACCAGCCTGTGAGACAGCTCTCCGAATGTTGGCACTAGCCCCCAGATATTGGTGAGGAGGACTTTGCATGGTCAAAAGAGTTGTCTCTGCCATTGCCTTTTCTGGTGCCTAGGTCGATGCCAGGTGATCCACCTGGTTTCATTTGTCTGAGACTTTGTAACGATTGGTACAGCTGAATGGTTTACCAGGCCATTTCAGAGGGCAACTGAGAGTCAGCCACATTGCTGTGGGTCTGGAGTCACATGTAGGCCAGACCACATAAGGATGGCAGATTTCCTTCCCTAAAAGACACTGGTGAACCCAATGGAGTTTTCTGATAATCAGCAACAACAGATTCTTAATTCCAGATTTTTATTCTTGAATTCAAATTCCACCATTTGCTGTGGTAGGATTCAAACCCAGGTCCCCAAAACATTATATGGATTTCTGGATTAATAGTCTAATACTACTAGACCATCGCCTTCCCCTTGTATGGTTTTTGAGTTTTTACTGACTTCACCCGACAAACAAGCAATGCCCCAAAAGCTTGTGTTTTACTATGACCTGGTGTCGTGTGACTTCTGACTGAGTTTTTAAAATCACAGATGGCAGATCCATCCCTTAGAATTTCTATTATTTGTTGCAATGAGTCTGGTCTGGACTTTCTGGAATATCCCCTGAAATATTCGCCACTGCATCTCTATTGACCTGTCCCTTAACCTAAATTGCCAGTTCACTTTCGCTAACTCTGTTTTTATACCTTCATTATTACCCTCATTTAAATTCAAAATACTAGTCTTAAGGCCACACTTCTCTCGCTGAAATGATTTGTAAACTTCAATCACATTATAGTTGCTGCTATAAGGGACACTTTCACATTCAAGTCAGTAATTAATCCGATCTCATTGATCCACACCAAGTCAAGTTCAGCCTGCTCTCCAGTTGGTGCCATAACATGCTTGTCTAAAAAAACTGTCCTGAAAACTGTTCCATTAATTCTTCATCTAGACTACTTTTCCTATCTGATTTTCCAGTCTATACAGGGATTAAAATCCTCCATGATTATTGGAATATCGTTTTGACAAGCTCTCACTGGTTCTTCCGTGATACCTGTCCTACCATATGGTTATTGTTAGGGGACCTGTGCACAACTCTCACAATTGACTTCTTGCCTTTATCATTCCACATCCTGACCCAGACTTTCCATATTCTGCTTCCCTGAATTAAGGTCATGCCTCTGTATTGCAGGATTTTCATTATTATCATTTTTAATTAACACAACCACTCCTCCACCCTTTCTTAGCTCCCTGTTCTTCCACAATGTCACACACCCCATCAATATTCAGGTTACAGTCTAGGTAATTTCTTCCTCTGTTGTGTTTCCCATTGTTTGATTCACCACAACTTTCCAAATTTGTGCCCATGCCCTAACCATTTAGTTTAAAATCCATTGTACTTCCCTAGAGATGCAGATCCCAAGATCCCAGTCCCTGATGATTCAGGTGTTGGCTGTTCCATCATACAGACTGAACTTCCCAAAAATGGTGCCAGTGCTCCACAAAAGGAACACACTTCTCCCACACAAGTCTTTCAGACACGGATTAATTTTGATAACCTTGTTTACCTGATACAATTTGCATGTGGCTCAGTAACAATCTAAAGATTTGAGGTTCTGCTTCTCAATTTGGTGCCGAGCTCCTCATACTGATAATGCAGAGCCTCTTTTCTAGTTCCAGCCTTGGTATCTACACAGACCATGACAGTTCCTCCTCCTCCCAATGTAAGTCCTTCCCTATCCCAGAGCAGATCCCTGACCGCTGTTACCAGGTGGAGAACATAGAGCCTGGGTTTATACTTTTTGCTGCAGACAGCAGTGTCAGTCCCTCTATGTAGAGCATTGTTCACTCCTCACAGAGGACTGAACACTAACACTAAAGTGTGAATGGCAAACATGAGCTTTTTTATTTATTTCTTCATGGGATGTGAGTGATACTGGTTGGCCCAGCATTTATTGCCCATCCCTAGTTGCTCTGGAGAAGTTGATGGTGAGCCACCTTGTTGACCTGCTGCAGTCACAGCACTAATAGGGAGGGTGTTCCAGTGAGACCCTAAGACCATAAGACATACGAGCAGAAATTAGGCCGTTCAGCTCATCGAGTCTGCTGCACCATTCAATCAAGACTGATAAGTTTCTCAACCCTATTCTCCTGCCTTCTCCCTGTAACCTTGGATCCCCTTAACAATCAAGAACCTATCTATCTCTGTCTTAAATGTACACAATGACCTGCCCTCCACAGCCCTCTGTGGGAATGAATACCATGGATTCACTACTCTCTGGATAAAGATGTTTCTCCTCACCTCCATTCTAAAGGGTCTTCCTCTTATTCTTAGTTTGTGCCCTTGGGTCCTCATCTCTCCTACCAATGGAAACATCTTCCCAACATCTACTCTGCCCACGCCATTCAGTATTCTGTAAGTTTCACTTAGGTTCCCACTCATCCTTCTAAACTCCATCAAGTACAGACCCAGAGTCCTCAAATGTTGCTCATATGTTAAACCTTTCATTCCTGGGACCATTCTCGTGAACTTGCTCTGAGCCCACTCCAGGGCCAATACAGTCTTCCTGAGGTATGGGGCCCAAAATTGCTCACAATATTCTAAATGTGGTCTGACCAGAGCCTTATAAAGGCTCACAAGTACACCTCTGCTTTTACATTCTAGCCCTCTTGAAATAAATATCAACATTGTATTTGCCTTCCTAATTACTACAAGTTTATCTTAAGAGAATCCTTGACGAGAACTCATAAATCCCTTTGTACTTCTCATTTCTGAACTTTCTCCCCATTTAGAAAATACTCCATGCCTTACACTTATTGCTATATGATGCTGATTTCTGTGGACAGTTTGCGCAAGAGAGTTTAATCATTCTGCAAAAGATAATTCTACTTCCTACCTCTGATGACATCAACCGACGAGGCAAGATGAACGAGGAAATTGTGGCAGCTGTTGATCCGTAATCAAGAAGGTGATTTGCTCCAACATTCTATAAAACATACACCATACATCATGACACATAATGATCAAATATTATTGACAGTCAGTGCTCCACTGTGTGAGCAGTTGCTGTATTGGGCAACATTAACCAACAGAAACACCAGAAACAACAAGCAAACATCCCTCAATGGCCTTGTGAAACTGCTAACATGTGATTCATTCTCAACTCTAGAACTCAGAACACACTGACCACATTAAGCACTCTGATAAATCCATTCAGATATTCTATACAAATTATACAGGCATTATATATAATGCATAGGGAAAGTCTAGTCCCTCTCCTCAATGATAAATGCCGAACATATGGACAAATTCCTTTTGCTCACACAGAACAAGGTTCTTAGTGCTATTGGATGTAGCTTCTAAGCACATGTAAAAGCACCTATTGTGAGCCCAACTAATAATCTTCAATTAGTTTCTGGTGTAACTCTTAGCACAGTCCGGATTATGTAGAGAATGCTGTCCATTACCAGATTCACACCTAATGTTGGTCATAATGTCCTCAGGATCACAAGCACAGGCTGATTGGCATGATGCCCACTGTTGGCAGGCAATATGATGTTTTGTTTGATATCGTCCACAGCCTCCATACCCAGCAACTCTATAAGTGATATCGACTAGGAGAAAGTGAGGACTGCAGGTCCTGGAGATCAGAGTCAAAGAGTATGGTGCTGGAAAAGCACAGCCGATCAGGCAGCATCCAAGGAGCAGCAGAGTTGACGTTTTGGGTATAACCCCTTCATCGGGAATGTCTGAAACTTCGACTCTTCTGCTCCTTGGATGCTGCCTGACTGGCTGTGCTTTTCCAGTGCCACACTCTTCAACTCTGTAAGTCATATGTAACATTACACATTCGTGTGGAATGTGAAACATCTTTTTGGCTTAAAGGCAGTATCAAAGTTCTGAATTTGGCAATTCACACAGTTTCGATCCACTGACATCATGTGTGTACCAAAATAGCTGGCATTGCCCTGGGATTTGATCTAGGCCAGGTTCTTGCTAACAACCCCTTCTTGTCTTTGATTAAATAAGCATTAAGTTCCACCCCTTGCACATTTCCGATAAACAGATGATACATTTGTGATCTTTAAATCTGCAGCTGCAAAGAATTTCCTGACACAGATTTAATAAACTCCATTCCAGGCTCAATTTACCATTGACGTGGAGGAATCAAACCAGTGCCCTTTCAAGGTTTCTGTAGATTTGTAGCTCGGGTGTTGGTTGTTATGCTTGTGGGTATGTTCGCTGAGCTGGGAAGTTGATTTGCAGATCTTTTGCCCCCTGTCGAGGTGATATCTTCAGTGTTCTGGAGCCTCCTGTGAAGTGTTGCTGTACTGTGTTTTCTGGAAGTTATTTGGTTCCGTTCCTGCTGCTTCCAGTTGCTGGTTCCAGTAGTTTGTTGTAGTGGCCGGTATATTGGGCCGAGGTCTGTCTGTTTGTTGGTGGAGTCCGTGAATGAGTGCCGTGCTTCTAAAAGTTCTCTGGCTGTCCTGTGTTTAGCTTGTCCTAGGATAATTGTGTTGTCCCAGTCAAACTTGTTGTCCTTGTCATCTGTGTGTATGGCTACTGGGGCCAGCTGATCGCGGCATTTACTGTCGCGCAGGTGTTGATGGATGTGGATTGGTAGTCGTCTGCCTGTTTGTCCTACAGAGTGTTTTGTGCAGTCTTTGCGTGGAATCCTGTAAATTATGTTAGTCTTGTGTGGTGGGTATAGGGTCTCTTGTCCTGGTGAGTTGTTGTCTGAGCGTGGCTGTCAGTTTTTGGGCTGTCTTGAATCCGTATGGTCAGAGAGGTCTGGCTGTCAGATAACTAACATCCATAAGCACTAACCAGCCACTAAACACCATGACCAGCTGTCCCTAGTAGCTACACACACAGATAACAAGGACCACAAATTCGACTGGCATAATACAATGATCATACGACAAGCTAAACAGAGGACTGCCAGAGAACTCCTAAAAGCATGACACACAGCCATGGACTCCCTCAACAAACACACAGAGCTAGACCCAATTTACCGGCCACTATAACAAACTACCGGAACCGACAACCGGAAACAACAGGAACGGAACCAAATAAGTTCCAGAAGACACAGTACAGGAGGCTCCAAAGCACTGAATATGTCACCGAGACAGGGACAAAACATCTGCAATCAATTTCCCAGCTTGGGAAATATACCCACAGCCAGTGCCCTTTGCTTGATGCATCAGTTGAGAAACCTGCCAATGGGTTTCTACTGTCCCCAACTCGCCCCTCACTGGGGCAATTGGTCACTCGTCCTCACCCACTCCGACCCTGGGGCAGTCTGTGGTCCCCAGTCTCTCCCCCTCTCCCTGAGGCACCCTGTGGTCCCCAGTCTCTCCCCCTCTCCCTGAGGCACCCTGTGGTCCCCAGTCTCTCCCCCTCTCCCTGAGGCACCCTGTGGTCCCCAGTCTCTCCCCCTCTCCCTGAGGCACCCTGTGGTCCCCAGTCTCTCCCCCTCTCCCTGAGGCACCCTGTGGTCCCCAGTCTCTCCCCCTCTCCCTGAGGCACTCAGCCTGTATCACCCCAGCTCTCTCCAGTGGAAATCAAGCTCCTGCTATTTCTGGAGTTGTCACAAAAGTACGAGACATTGACTTTTTTACAGCCTAGCCCGAGGCAATTTGGCCCATAATGCCCACAGTGGTCATTAAACATCCATCCATTTGAATTAACACTATTATTAATGTACACATTCAGAGCCCAAGCTGACAGAAAGCACACACCTGATTTCTGTGTTTCACAAGAATTATTATACAACATAGAACATAGAACGTTAGAGCGCAGTACAGGCCCTTCGGTCCTCGATGTTGCGCCGCCCTGTCATACCAATCTGAAGCCCATCTAACCTACACTATTCCATGTACGTCCATTTGCCTGTTCAATGACGACTTAAATGCACTTAAACCTAGCGAATCTACTACCGATGAAGGCAAAGCATTCCATACCCTTACTACCCTCTGAGTAAAGAAACTACCTCTGACATCTGTCCTATATCTATCACCCCTCACTTTAAAGTTGTGTTCTCTCGTGTTTGCCATTCCCATACTTGGAAAAAGGCTCTCCCTGTCCACCCTATCTAACCCTCTGATTATCTTGTATGTCTCTATTAAGTCACCTCTCAACTTTCTTCTCACTAACGAGAACAGCCTCAAGGCCCTCAGCCTTTCCTCGTAAGACCTTCCCTCCATACCAGGCAACATCCTAGTAAATCTCCTCTGCACCCTTTCCATAGCTTCCACATCCTTCTTATAATGCGGTGACCAGAACTGTACACAATACTCCAAATGTGGCCGTACCAGAGCTCTGTACAGCTGCAGCATAACCTCCTGGTTCTGGAAATCAATCCCTCTATTAGTAAAGGCCAAAACACTGTATGCCTTCTTAACAACTCTGTCAATCTGGGTGGCAACTTTCAGGGATCTGTGTACATGGACACCGAGACTCTCTGCTCATCTGCACTCCCAAGAATCCTACCATTAGCCCAGTACTTTGCATTCCGATTACTCCGTCCAAAGTGTATCACCTCACACTTGTCCACATTAAACTCCATTTGCCACCTCTCAGCCCAGCTCTGCATCCTATCTATGTCTCTCTGCAACCTACTGCATCCTTCGTCACTATCCACAACTCCACCGACCTTAGTGCTGTCTGCAAATTTACTAACCCACTCTTCTAAGCCCTCATCCAGGTCATTTATAAAAATGACGAACAGCAGTGGACCCAACACAGACCCTTGCGGTATACCGCTAGTAACTGGACACCAAGATGAACATGTTCTATCAACTACAACCCTCTGTTTTCCTTCAGCCAGACAATTACTGATCCAAACTGCTATGTCTCCCACAGTCCCATTCCTCCACATTTTGTATAACAGCCTACTGTGGGGAACCTTATCGAACGCCTTGCTGAAATCCATATACACCACATCAACCGGTTTACTCTCATCTACCTGTTTGGTCACTTTGTCAAAAAACTCAATAGGATTTGTTAGGCACAACCTACCCTTCACAAAACCGTGCTGACTGTCCCTGATCAGATTATTCTTTTCTAGATGGTCGTAAATGCTGTCTCCTATCACCTTTTCCAATACTTTACCAACAATTGAAGTGAGACTCACTGGTCTGTAATTACCAGGGTTGTCTCTACTACCCTTTTTGAACAAGGGAACCACATTTGCTATCCTCCAGTCCTCAGGCACTATTCCTGTAGACAATGATGATTTGAAGATCAATGCCAAAGGCTCGGCAATCTCTTCCCTTGCTTCCCAGAGGATCCCAGGATAGATCCCATCTGGCCCAGGGGACTTGTCTATTTTCACACTCTGCAGGATTTCTAATACCTCTTCCTTGTGAACCTCAATCTCTTCTAGTCTAGATACAAGTATCTCTGTATCTTCCTCACCAACATTTTCATTTTCTATAGTGAACACTGTCGAAAAATATTTATTTAGTGCTTCCCCTATCTCCTCTGACTCCACACACAACTTCCCACTACTATCCTTGATTGGCCCTAATTTAACTCTCGTCATTCTTTTATTCCCGACATACCTATGGAAAGCCTTAGGGTTTACCCTGATCCTATCCGCCAACAACTTCTCATGTCTCCTCCTGGCTCTTCTGAGTTCTCTTTTTCGGTCTTTCCTGACTTCCTTGTAACCCTCAAGCGCCCTGAGTTTTCACATTTTGTCCTAACATAAGCCTTCTTCTTCTTGACCAGGGATTCCACTTCCTTAGTAAACCACGGCTCATGCGTTCTTTCTCTTCCTCTCTGCCTGACAGGTACATACTTATCTAGGACACACAGGAGCTTTTCCTTGAATAAGCTCCACATTTTTAATGTGCTCATCCCCTGCAGTTTCCTTCCCCATTCTACGCTTCCTAAATCTTTCCTAATTGCATCGTAATTTCCCTTCCCCCAGCTGTAACTCTTGCTC